>NC_058411.1:67324393-67498481 GCF_002201575.2 Neomonachus schauinslandi | reverse complement strand
GGCGGCATCACAATTCCGGACTTCCAGCTCTATTACAAAGCTGTCATCATCAAGACAGCATGGTACTGGCACAAAAACAGACACATAGATCAATGGAATAGAATAGAGAGCCCAGAAATGGACCCTCAACTCTATGGTCAACTCATCTTTGACAAAGCAGGAAAGAATGTCCAATGGAAAAAAGACAGTCTCTTCAACAAATAGTCTTGGGAAAATTGGACAGCTACATGCAGAAGAATGAAAGTGGACCATTTCCTTACACCACACACAAAAATAGACTCCAAATGGGTGAAAGACCTCAATGTGAGACAGGAGTCCATCAAAATCCTAAAGGAGAACACAGGCAGCAACCTCTTTGACCTCAGCCGAAGCAACGTCTTCCTAGAAACATCGCCAAAGGCAAGGGAAGCAAGGGCAAAAATGAACTATTGGGACTTCATCAAGATAAAAAGCTTTTGCAAAGCAAAGGAAACAGTCAACAAAACTAAAAGACAACCGACAGAATGGGAGACGATACTTGCACATGACATATCAGATAAAAGGCTAGTATCCAAAATCTATAAAGAACTCATTGAACTCAACACCCAAAGAACAAAGAATCCAATCAAGAAATGGGCAGAAGACATGAACAGACATTTTTCCAAAGAAGACATCCAAATGGCCAACAGACACATGAAAAAGTGCTCAACATCTCTCGGCATCAGGGAAATCCAAATCAAAACCTCAATGAGATACCACCTCACACCAGTCAGAATGGCTAAAATTAACAAGTCAGGAAATGACAGATGTTGGCGGGGATGCGGAGAAAGGGGAACCCCCCTACACTGTTGGTGGGAATGCAAGCTGGTGCAGCCACTCTGGAAAACAGTATGGAGGTTCCTCAAAAAGTTGAAAATAGAGCTACCATTCACACCCAGCAATTGCACTACTGGGTATTTACCCCAAAGATACCAAAGTAGGGATCCGAATAGGTACGTGCACCCCGATGTTTATAGCAGCAATGTCCACAATAGCCAAACTGTGGAAAGAGCCAAGATGTGCATCGACAGATGAATGGATAAAGAAGAGGTGGTATATATATACAATGGAATATTATGCAGCCATCAAAAGAATGAGATCTTGCTATTTGCAAGGACGTGGATGGAACTGGAGGGTATTATGTTGAGCGAAATAAGTCAATCAGAGAAAGACATGTATCATATGATCTCACTGATATGAGGAATTCTTAATTGCAGGAAACAAACTGAGGGTTGCTGGAGTGGGGGGTGGGGTGGGAGGGATGGGGTGACTGGGTGATAGACACTGGGGAGGATATGTGCTCTGGTAATGGAGGCTAAATAATAGCATTATACAGAATAGTTTCTCTGCCCTAAATATCTTCTGGGATTTAACAATTCGTTCCTCCCTGCCCTCCTAACCTCTGGCAACCATTGATCTTTTCACTGTCTCCATAGTTTTGCCTTTTCCAGAATGTCATAAAGTTGGTATAAACCCCGATGTTTATAGCAGCAATGTCCACAATAGCCAAACTGTGGAAAGAGCCAAGATGTCCATGGACAGATGAATGGATAAAGAAGCTGTGAATTGTGCAAGACTGTTGAATCTCAGATCTGTACCTCTGAAACAAATAATGCAATATATGTTAAGAAAAAAAAAAAGAAGAACAAGAAGAAGGTAGCGGGAGGGGAAGAATGAAGCGGGGGAAATCGGAGGGGTAGACGAACTGTGAGAGACGATGGATGCTGAAAAACAAACTGAGGGTTCTAGAGGGGAGGGGGTTGAGAGGATGGGTTAGCCTGGTGGTGGGTATTGAGGAGGGCACATTCTGCATGGAGCACTGGGTGTTATGCACAAACAATGAATCATGGAACACTACATCTAAAACTAATGATGTAATGTATGGGGATTAACATAAGAATAAAAAAAAAAAGATTTTATTTAAAAAAAAAAAAATTGTGGTGCATCCAGACAATGGAACATGATCCAGCACTAAAAAATAAATGAGCTATTAAGTCACGAAGTGATATGAAGAAATCTTAAATGCTTATTAATAAATGAAAGAAACAATATGAAAGGCTACACACTATGATTCCAACTTTATGACATTTTGGAAAAGGCAAAACTATGGAGACAGTGAAAAGATCAATGGTTGCCAGAGGTTAGGAGGGCAGGGAGGAATGAATTGTTAAATCCTAGAAGATATTTAGGGCAGTGAAACTATTTTGTATAATGCTATTAATTGTGAATACATTTCATTTTCATTTGTCAAAACCTACAGAATGTATGACACTAAGAGTGTACTCTAATATAAACTGTGGTCTTTAGATGATAATGATTTGTCAATGTCGGTAACAAAATACCACTCTAGTGTAGGATGTTGATAGTAGGAGAGGCTGTGTGTGAGGGCAGAGTATATGAGCACTCTCTGTACTTTCTGCTTAATTTTGCTATGAACCTAAAACTGCTCTAAAAAATAATATGTATATAAAAGAAAACAAGATTACAAAGAAAACTTAGAAATAATACATCAAAATATCTTTTTAAAGTTTACAATATAATATTTGTGTTTTATAAAGAAATAAATAACTTGATCAAACAATAGGTCTATGATTTTCTAAAATGAAATAATAATAAAGGTAAATAGTATCTTCAGAAATTTACACTATAGTGATATAAAAATATAAAATAGTTGTCAAAGTCACAGGTGCTGCTAATATTATGTCTAAGTGCGCCTGGGTAGCTCAGTTTTTAGGCATCTGCCTTCGGCTCAGGTCATGATCCCAGGGTCCTGGGATCGAGCCCCCCATTGGTCTCCCTGCAGGGTGGGGAGGCTGCTTCTCTCTCTCCCACTCCCCCCGCTTGTGTTCTTCTCTCGCTGTGTCTCTCCCTGTCAAATAAATAAATAAAATCTTTAAAAATATATATTATTGTCTATTTTTATAATTGCAGATGTTAAAAAAATAAATATGAAATTGTTTTTACCAACCAACTTCTCAGGCACTCTGAATTCTACCCAAAAATCTTTTGGAGAGTTATGAAATAGGGTTAAGAGTCATAATTCAAAATGTTGTTGTAAGGCAGAGGCAAGTTCTCTTAGTGATTCTGTAGTATGATGATGAGAGTTGATTCTGAAGTCTCAGCCAAGGGTCTCTTTTTTTTCACTTTTCAATTAACTTAAGTTAAAAGTACCCTTAAGAACTTCTTTCTCCTTACCCTAACAAGAGTGGATCCTCTTTCTGCAATAAGAAATTTATTATATACAGTAATAAGAATACAAGATGCATCAGAAATTCAGAAATGCAGGTATTCTGTACCCTGTCTCCATTCCAGTCACAAGAGTAGTGTCCATAGAGTTGTACATTTTGAAAATAGATGAGATTTCCTTTGGGAAATTAAAAAATATAAACAAAACAAAAAATGTGCATTATCTAAGGAAACCTACACATCAAAGCTGGCACTCATATCCAGGTATGTATTAGACTCTCTGCCCTTTGCATATTATTAATCATTCTATACCACATTGTCTCCATTTTAATTTCATCCAACAGAAAGGCCATGCCACAGTGAAGTCCTGCATCTTTAAAAAGGGCTTATTGTACAACACTCATTTAAAAAATGCAAACTAGGGGCACCTAAGTGGCTCAGTAGGTTAAGTGTCTGCCTTCAGCTCAGGTCATGATCCCAGGGTCCTGGGATCAAGCCCCACCTCAGGCTCCCTGCTCAGCAGGAAGTCTGCTTTTCCCCCTGCCCCTCCCCCCACTGTGCATGCGCTCGCTCTCTCTCAAATAAATAAAATCTTTGAAAAATAAATTTAAAAATTTTAAAAACACAAACTAATAATTGTTAAGAGACTAATGAGATTTTTTTATAATGTCATTACTTAAATAATTTTGGTGCTTCCCCATTTATACTTAATCTCAAATATTCTAATATATGTATGAGAATAAATACAACATGAATTAAGTACTCTAAAATTCTTAAAAACAGATCAGTGATACTACTAGTTTGCTGGATACTGCTTTGTTGAGTTATAGAGGGAGAAACACTAGAGAGATTTTTTTATGCATAATTTAAGGCTGGAGTCTCTTTTCTATGTCAAGTGAACAATACCAGAATATGTGTGGTTGTGCTAATAAAAGGGAAAGAAACAGCAAGAGAAGAGACTTGGAGAGTTCAAGGTTCATACCCAAATAATGTAGTCTGAACTATTATCCAAGGCCAACATCTGAGAGCTATTCAGATCAATTCTGCATTATAAAAGTTGCTGTCCCAAGGATGAGGCTTTTTATGAATTTTTTTTTCTTCATGCCAGGAACGTTATTTTGAAGGGAGATTTCAATTGCATTCTGTCGGACCTCAATATATCTACGCCAACAACTGAACTGCCAAAGTGAACGATAAAGCTGAATGAGATCTAAAAAGATTTACTATTGGTCAATGTGTGGAGAGAAATTTATTCAACCATTAAAGATTATATTTTCCAATCAGAAGAGGGAAAAAAAAAAGAAAATGACATGGGAGTCAGTCTGTATCAACAGATTGCTGATGAAATCCAGAGTTGTTAATTTGGTACATGTCTAGAGTATCACTTGTATCATCATCTACATCTCACAGCGTTCATTGATCTTCAGAGAAAAAAAATGAGAGCAACACACATCTTTTGGAATGCATCATCCTTAAAATTACACACAGAGGAAATCAATTCCCACCAGGTTTAACCTGTGAATTATGTCTGAAAATACAGTAATTACAGTTTTCCATTTCTGAGCTGATGGCTGGCTATGCCCAACTTTCCATAAAGTTGAATTGCTTATATGTGAAGCAGGAGGGGAAGTCAATGTAAAATAATATAGGAAGTCATCATGAGTAAACTTCTAAAGGATTGATCTGATTGCCTTAAGATGGACTGCACTTAATGAAATCCTTATCTAAATTTACTTTCCTTTTTAAAATATTTTTCTTTAATTCTGTACATTTTTTAGTAAAGTCATAGAAATATTATCTCACATATATATAGACAATTTGAGGTTTTGTTCACTTTACTGATGTCTCTCTGGACAAATATTATTACTTTAAAAATGCTTACTTCAGTGAAATGAAAAGTCAGAACTTAGAAATAGTTTCTTTAGGCATTCCTATATTTGCCAGTTTACTTCTAATTTATGTCAGCGTAAGTGTGTGTGTGTGTGTATACATACATATATCATGCAATGTAGATATATTAGCTCCTAAATATTGTTTTTGACTTGACTAAATTAGAGGGGAAATTTATTTTATGGTTAGAATAGGACAAAATCAAATGAGTCATTGTTATGGATTGGGATGGATGGATTGATAGATAATTCACAGGCAGAATTCTATCTAATCTTGGTCCATTTATAAAGATTGCTAGTAATAATACAATTGTCCAGCTTTCATTTTTCTGAAAATACCTGGAAATTAAATTAATTTAATATTGAATTAACAAGAAAGACCCAGTGCAGTAAATGAACTATGACAATTTTTTCCGCACTTTAAAAAAATACTTGGCTTTTTATCTACTTGAATTTTCTCAAAATCGATTAGGTCTTTACTTGAGAATGAAAATACCTAAGTGTTTATGCATTTACTAGAGTCTATGTACATTAGCAAACAGGTTCACTTATCATCAAAAAGACTGCTTATCACAACTGTTTCTTAGTACCAGAAATGTGGACTTCAAAGGGTGATGCGCTCTATTTATATTTTTAAGTGAGAATGAAAATTTAAAAAATAGGTGGCTATGTTCTGTATCCTAAAAGTATCACAGCAAGGAAAGAACACAATAAAATTCAATTTTCTCCTCATCTCAGTTTCTTCTATCAGTAAATTGAATATTTCATACTTTAGTTATATGTTCATTAAGTTATTTTAATAAAGATGCATATGAAATATTTGGCAATCCAGGAATAATGGAGTGGTAGTATGGTTCATAATAAAACCGTTAAGTTTTGAACTTCACTGAATTGTTCTGCTTAAAGTAAAGAAGAAGTAAAGGGGAATCCTCATACAGCCAATAATATTAACTATCATTGAAAGAAAATTCCACATTCATATTCCAGGTAACTTACCTACCAATATGTTGCTATTTATCTAGAAAAGAACTAGCTTTGGTGGGGAATGTAATTGTAAGCTCAACTTGAAATTTAGAAATTACATTATAAATTATAGGCATATCTTGGAGATATTTCAGGTTCAGTTCCAGATCACTGCAATAAAGTGAATGTCACAACAAAGTGAGTCAAATTAATTTTGGGGTTTCCCAGGTAATATAAAAGTTGTGTTTACATTATAGTCTATTAACTGTGCAATAACATTATGTCTAAAAAATATATATACATACCTTACTTAAAAGAAAAACAAAGCTGGAGTCATCATAATTCCAGATCACGTTATATTACAAAGCTGTAGTAATCAAAATAATATGGTACTGGCACAAAAATAGACACATAGATCAATGGAAGAAAACAGAAACCCCAGAAATGATCCCACAATTATATGGTTAATTAATCTTCGACAAAGCGGGAAAGAATATCCAATAAGAAAAAGAACGGCTCTTGAACAAATGGTATTATGAAAACTGGATAGCAACATGCAAAGAAATGAAACTGGATTAAAATGCCTAAACTGTGAGACCTGAAACCATTAAAATCTAGAAGTCAACACAGGCGATAACTTCTTTGACATTGGCCATTGCAGTTTCTTTCTAGATATGTTTCCTGAGGCAAGGGAAATGAAAGCAAAAGTAAGCTATTGGGCAATATCAAAATAAAAAGCTTCTACACAGTGAAGGAAATAATCAACAAAACTAAACGGTAACCTTTGGAATGGGAGACAATACTTGTAAATGACATATCTGATAAAGGGTTAGTATCAAAAAAATACAATGCATTTATAAAACATAACACCCAAAAAAAACAAGTCATCCAATTTAAAAATGGGCAGAAGAGATGAACAGACCTTTCTCTAAAGAAGACATGCAAATGGCCAACAGACACATGAAAAGATGTTCAACATTACTCATCATCAGAGAAATGCAAATTAAAACTACAGTGAGATATCACCTCACACCAGTCATCATGGCTAAAATCAACAACAAAGAAACAACAGGTGTTGGCAAAAGGGGAACCCTCTTACACTGTTGGGGGGATGCAAACTGGTGCAACCACTCTGGAAAGCAGTATGGAGGTTCCTCAAAAAAACCTACAACTAGAACTACCCAATGAACCAGCAATCACACTACTATGTATTTACCCAAAGAATACAAAAATGCTAATTCAAAGGGATACATGCACCCCAATGTTTATAGTAGCATTATCTGCAATAGCCAAATTGTAGGAAGAGCCCAAATGTCTCAAATGTCTATGGACTGATGAATGGATAAAGAAGTGGTATATGTGTATATATAAATTTTACGCAGCCATAGAATAGCATGAAGTCTTGCCATTTGCAATGAATGATGTGGATGGAGCTAGAGTATATTATGTCAAGTGAAATAAATCAGTCAGAGAAAGACAAGTACTATATGATTTCACTCATGTGGAATTTAAAACGCAAAACAAATGAGCAAAGGGAAAAAAGGGGGAGGGAGAGACAGACCAAGAAATAGAGTCCTAATTATAGAGAACAAAAAGACAATTAGTTACCAGAAGGGAGGTGGGTGAGGGAATGGGTTAAATAGGTGGTGGGGATTAAGGAACACACTTGTGATGAGCACCAGATGTTGTATGTAAGTGTTGAATCACTTAATTGTACACCCGAAACTAATATTACACTATATAGTAACTAACTGGAACTTAAATAAAAACTTAATAAAAAAGGAAGTGGTTTATTGAGATTGTTTCTACTCCTGGTGAAGTGCTGTGAGGATTGTTGAAATGACAATAAAGTATTTAGAATATTACATAAACTTGGTTGAGAAAGCAATAGCAGGGTTTGAGAAGACTGTCTCCAATTTTGAAAGAAGTTCTGTGGATAAAATGCTATCAAACAACATCTATCACTTGTCACAGAGAACTCATTCATGAAAGGAAGAGTCAATAGATGTGGCAAACTTCATTGTTACCTTTTTAAAAAAAGATTTATTTATTTGAGAGAGAGAGGGAGTGAGAGACCGGGGGTGGGGATGAGAAACAGAGGGAGAGGTAGAGAGAGTCTTAAGCAGACTCTGAGCTGAGTGTGGAGCCCCACACAGGGCTCAGTCTCATGGCCCTGAGATCATAACCTGAGCTGAAACCAAGAGTCTGATGCTTAACCGACTGCACCACTCTGGTGCACCCACTGTTATCTTATTGTAAGAAACTGTCAAAAATTTTCTTTAAAATGATGGGTATTAAAGAGGGCATGTACTGAATGGAGCACTGGGTGTTGTATGCAAACAATGAATCATGGAACACTACATCAAAAACTAATGATGTAATGTATGGTGATTAACATAATAAAAAAATAAAAAATAATAAATTTAAAAAAAAAGAAAAGAAAAAGAAATTGTCAGAGCCCCTCCAATCTTCAGCTATTGCTATCCTAATCAGTCAGCAGCTATCAGCATTGAGGCAAGACCCTCCACTGGCAAAAAGATAATGACTTACAAAATGCTCAGGTTAGCTTTTTTTAAGTTAGAATTTTTTAGCAATAATTTTTTTTAGGTTTTAATTTAAATCCCAGTTAGTTAACATACCATGTAATATTAGTTTCAGGCATACATATAGTGATTCAACACTTCCATACAATACCCAGTGCTCATCACAACAAGTACACTCCTATAGGCATTTTAACAACATTTGTTCTTCCAATCTATGAGAATGGAATGTTTTTCCCCTTGAGTCATCTTCAATTTCTTTCATCAGTGCTTATAGTTTTCTGAGTAGAGATCTTTTACCTCTTTGGTTAGCTTTATTCCTAGGTATCTTATGGTTTTAGGTGCAATTTTAAATGGGATTGATTCCTTGATTTATTTCTGCTGCTTCCTTATCAGTATATAGAAATGCAACAGAATTTCTGTACATTGATATTGTGTCCTGCAAATTTGCTGAATTTGTGTATCAGTTCTAGCAATTTTTTGGTAGAGTCTTTCTGGATTTCTATATAGAGTATCATGTGGTCTCCAAATAGTGAAAGTTTTACTTCTTCCTTACTGATTTGGGTGCCTATTATTTCATTCTGCTGATTGCTGAGGCTAGGACTTCCAAAACTATGTTGAATAGCAGTGTTAAGAGTGGACAACCCTGTCTTGTTCCTGATGACAGAGGAAAGAAAAGCTTTCTGCTCTTCCCCATTTAGGATGATAGTAACTGTAGGTTTTTTCATATATGGCCTTTACTATGTTGAGGTGTGTTCTCTATAACCCTGCTTTGTTGAGGGTTTTTATTGTAAACGGATGAATGCTTTTTCTGCATCTGTTGAAAGGATCATATAGTTCTTAAAAATAAAAGAAAGGTCTTTTATTAATGTGGTGTATCACATTGATTGACTCACAAATATTGAAGTCCCCTTGCACCTCAGAATAAATCCCAGTTGATCGTGATGAATGATTCTTTTAATGTTGGATTCCAGTTTGCTAGTGTCTTTATTGAGAATTTTTGTATCCATCTTCATCAGGCATATTGGTCTATAGTTTTGTTTTTTGGTGGAGTGGAGTCTTTATCTGTTTTTTTTTAATTTTTTGTTGTTATGTTAATCACCATACATTACATCATTAGTTTTTGATGTAGTGTTCCATGGTTCATTGTTTGTGTATAACACCAAGTTCTCCATGAAGAACGTGCCCTCTTTAATACCCATCACCAGGCTAACCCATCCCCCCCTTTATCTGGTTTTAATATCAGGGTAATGTTGGTCTCATAGAATGAATTTGGAAGTTTTCCTTCCTTTTCTATTTTTTTGGAATAATTTGAGAAGAATATGTATTAACTCTTCTTTAAATGTTTGGTAAAATTCTGGGGTGCCTGGATGGCTCAGTCAGTTAAGCATTTAACTCTTAGTTTTTGGTCATGATCTCAGGGTTGGGAAATCGAGCCCTGAGTCAGCTCTGCACTTAGCATGGATTTTGCTTGAGATTATCTTCCTCTCCCTTCCCTCTGCCTCTCCCCCCACTCACACACACACACACACACACTCTCTCTCTCTCTCTCTAAAATAAATAAATAAAATCTTTTTTAAAAAAAATGTGTATTAAATATTTGGTAAAATTCACCTGTGAAGCCATCTGGCCCAGGACTTTTGTTTGTTGGTAGATTTTTTATTACTGATTCAGTTTCTTTACTGGTTAGTGGTCTGTTCAAGTTTTCTATGTATTCCTGTTTCAGTTTTAGTAGTTTATGTGTTTCTAAGAATTTATCTATTTCTTCCAGGTTATTCAATTTGTTGGCATACAGTTTTTCATAAAAATCTCTTATAATTGTGTTTTTGTAATTTGGTTGTTACTTCTCCTCTCTCATTTGTGATTATATTCATTCGGGTCCTTTCTCTTTTCTTTTTGATAAGTCTGTCTAGGGGTTTATTGGTTTTATTAACTTCTTCAAAGAACCAGCTCCTGGTTTCATTGATCTGTTCTATTGTTTTTGTTTGTTTGTTTTAGTTTCTATATCATTTATTTCTTCTCTAATCTTTATTATTTCCTTCCTTCTGCTGGTTTAAGGCTTCATATGTTGTTCTTTTTTAGCTCCTCTAGGGTAAGTTTAGGTTGTTTATTTGAGATTTTTCTTGCTTCTTGAGATAGGCCTGTATTGCTATATACTTCCCTCTTAGGACTGCTTTTGCTGCATCCCAAAGGTTTTGAACCAGTATGTTTTCATTTTCATTTGTTTCCATATTATTTTTTCTTTGATTTCCTGGTTGACCAGTTCATTGTTTAGGAGCATATTGTTTAACCTCCATGTATTTGTGGTCTTTCCAAATTTATTCTTGTGGTTGACTTCAAGTTTCACAGTGTTACAGTCAGAGAATATACATGGAATGGTCTCATTCTTCTGGTTCTGGTTGAGGTCTGATCTATTCTGGAGAATGTCCCACACACTTGAAAAGAATGTGTATCCTGCTGTTTTAGGATAGAATGTTCCAAATATATCTGTTAAGTCCATCTGGTCCAGGGTGTCATTCCAAGTCATTGTTTCCTTATTTTCTTCTGTTTAGATGATCTGTCCATAGATGTAAGTGGGGTGTTAAAGTCCTCTACTAGTCTGTTATTATTGTCAATGAGTTCCTTTATGTTCATCATTAATTTTTTAATATGTTTGCATGCTCCCATGTTGGGGGCATAAATATTTACAGTTGTTAGATCTAATTGGATTGTCCCCTTTCTTAAGATATAGTGCTCTTCTTCATCTCTTGTTGTTGTTGTTGTTGTTATTATTGTTATTTTGGTTTAAAGTCTAGTTTGTCCAATATAACTATTGCTACTCTGGCTTTCTTTTGACATTCCTTTGCATGATAAATGTTTCTCCATCCCCTGACTTTCAATCTTCAGGTGTCTTTTGTAGGCAACATAAGGATTGCTCTTGTTTTTTCATCCATTCTGACACCCTATGTCTTTTGATTGGAGCATTTATTCCATTTACATTGAGACTAATTATTAATAGATATGTTTTTAGTGTCATTTTATTACTTGTTTTGTCATTGTTTCTGGAGATTTTCTCTGTTCCTTTCTTGTCTTTGTCATTTTTGATTTTTCCTTTTTGCTCAGAGTCCCCTTTAATATTTCTTGCAGGACTGGTTTAGTGGTCACTAACTACTTTAGATTTTTGTTTGTCTGGGAAACTATCTCTCCTTCTATTCTGAATGGTAGCCTTGCTGGATAGAATATTCTTGGCTGCAGATTTTTCCCATTCAACACATTAAATATATCATGCCACTGCCTTCTGGCTTGCCATATTTCTGTTGAGAAATCTCCAACTAGCCTTATGGCTCTTCCCTTGTAAGTTAAGGACTCCTTTTGTCTTGCTGCTTTTAAGATTCTTTTTTTCTTTGTCACTATATTTTATGAACTTAATTTCAAAATGTCTTCGTGTGGGCCTGCTTTTGTTGATTTTGATGGGAATTCACTGTGCCTCCTGGATCTGGATATCTGTTTCCTTTCCCAGTTTAGGGAAGTTTTTAGCTATGATTTCCTCAAATAAATTTTTTTGCCCCCTTTTCTCTCTTCTTCTTCTGAGACTCTTATAATACAAATGTTATTATGTTTGATGAAGTCTCTGAGTTCCCTTTGTCTATTCTTGTGTTACATAATTCTTCTTTCACTCTCTTGTTCAGCTTCATTATTTTCCATTGTTTTGTCTTCTATATCACATATTCATTCCTCTGCTTCTTCCAGTCTTGTGTCCATTTCATCCAGCATGTTTCCAATCTCAGTTATTGCATTTTTCATTTCTGACTCATTCTTTAACTGTTTTATTTCTGCAGCAAGGGTTTCCCTGAAGTCTTCCATTCTTTTCTCAAGCCCAGCGAGTATCCTTATGATTGTTGCTTTAAATTCCCCATCAGGCATATTACTTATATCTGTTTTGCTTCAATTTCTGGTCCTGACCTTATCTTGTTCTTTCATTTGGAACGGTTTCTTCTATCTTGGCATTTTGTCTAAGTCTCTGCCTTCTTCTCCATGTTAGAAAAGCCTGTTATGTTTCCTGCTCCTGAGACTAATGGCTTTATGAAGAAGAAGTCATACAGGGTCCTGGACCTCATGCCTCAGGGAGTGTCTGTGGTGTGTACTGTGTGTGTTCTGCTGTTGTGTTTTGGCTGCTCTATCCTCCAGTGTAGTTGCCTGCAGAGGCTCTCCTTGCCTTCAGTGGGCAGTGTTTGGTCCTTGGCCCTAATGTAGTGAGTTTTAACTAGATGTGCTCTGGTCTGCATGTTAAATGAGACCTGACACCAACTCCACCAGTACTGAGACCCTGCAGAACTCTCTGGTCAGGAGATGAGGTGTGGGCAGGGGTATCTGCTGGTCTTCTAGGGGAGGGTCCTGCTGCCCTGGGACTGAGGCAAGCTTGACTGAGAAGGGCAATTGCTCCAAAGCACAGTGGGGTAGGACTTGGTGTAATCAAGTTAGGCAGCCAGTGCTGGTGCTTGCTGCTTCTGGAAGGTGACTCTATGTTTCTGCAGGGGAAGGAAATGGCTCCAGCCAACATCTTTTTGCCCAGAGAGGCATCTTGTGAACACTGGCTCTCAGGGAGTCACTCCAAGAGAAGCAAATAATCTCCCCTCTGTGTGCCCCAGGCATTCTTCAGATCACTGTTTCTATGCCTTCTTCCTCCAGGTTGTTTGCCTGCCTTCTCTCTGGGAGCAGCACAGTGCCCTCAGGGCTCTATCTCAGCCAAGCACATTGACCTTTAATGAAACTCCAGTCTTTAAGCCCTGCTGATTGCAAGAACTTACAAAAATCCGTTGCTCTCTTGGGGCGCCTGGGTGGCTCAGTTGGTTAAGCGACTGCCTTTGGCTCAGGTCATGATCCTGGAGTCCCGGGATCGAGTCCCGCATCGGGCTCCCTGCTCGGCAGGGATTCTGCTTCTCCCTCTGACCCTCCCCCCTCTCGTGTGCTCTCTCTCATTCTCTCTCTCTCAAATAAATAAATAAAATCTTTAAAAAAAAAAAAATCAGTTGCTCTCATTTCCCCAGCCAATGGCTTTGGAGAAATGTTTTTCTTTTGTGTTCCTCTGTGTATTCCTTTCTCCCTTTCTTTTCTCTGCAACAATGGCTCCCTCCCCTCTCTAGCACCGGCAATATGTTTCTTCCCTAAATCATGTCTCTGCACTTCTTACCTTCTTCAGTGTGGCTTCTTCTCTCCCTTTAGTTGTGGAGTTTGTTCTGTCAGTCTTCAGGTTGATTTCTGGGGTATTTAGAATTATTTGATAGTTATCTAGTTGTGTTGGAAGGATGAGATGAGCCTCCTACTCCACTGTCTTAGCTCACACCTCTAAAACCACTTTCTTTGTTCATCCATAAGAAGCAACTTCTCATTCAGGGAAGTTTTATCATGAGATTGAAACAATCTGGTCACATTGCTGGTCTCCACTTCTAATTCTAATTCTCTTGCTATTTCCACCACATCTGTAGTTATGTCCTCCACTGAGGTCTTGAACCCATCATAGCCATCCATGAGGGCTGGAATCAACTTCTTCTAAACTCCTGTTAATGTTAATATTTTGACCTTTTTTCATGAATCATGAGTGTTCTTAATGGCATCTAGAATAATGAATCTTTTCCAGGAGATTTTCAATTTACTTTGCCCAAACCTATCAGTGGAATCACTATCTATGGCAGCTATTGCCTTATGAAATGTATTTCTTAAATAATAACACTGGAAGTAGAAAGTACTTGTTGATCCATGGTCTACAAAATGGATGTTCTATTTGCAGGCATGAAAACAACATTAATCTCATTGTACATCTCCATTAGATCTCTTGGGTTACCAGCTGCACTGTCAATGAGCAATAATTTTTGGAAAGAAATCTTTTTTTTCTGGGTAGTAGGTCTCAACAGTGGGCCTAAAATACTTAGTAAGCCATGCTATAAAAAGATGTGCTATCATCCAGGCTTTGTTGTTCCATTTATAAAGCAGAGGCAGAGTCCAATTAGCATAATTCTTAAGGACCCTAGGAATTTTAGAATGGTAAAAGAACACTGGATTCAACTTAAAGTCACCATCTGTATTAGCTGTTAAGGACAGTCTGCCTGTATTTTGAAGCTTTGAAGCAGGTATTGATTTCTATCTATGAAAGTCTTAGATGGCATCTTCTTCCAATATAAGGCTATATTGTCTACAGTGAAATCTGTTGTTTAGTGTAGCCATCTTCATTATTATTTTAGCTAGATCTTCTAAGTACTTTGCTGCAGCTCCTACATCAGCACTTGCTATTTCACCTTGCACTATTATGTGACGGAGATGGCTTCTTTCCTTGAACCTCATTAACCACCTCTTCTAACTTCAAACTTTTCTTCTGCAACTTCTTTACCTCTCTTAGCCTTCATAGAATTGAATAGAGTTAGGACCTTGCTCTGAATTAGGCTTTGGCTTAAGTGAATGTTGAAGCTGGTTTGATCTTCTATCCAGTTTATTCAAACTTTCTACATATCACCAGTAAAGCTGTTTTGCTGCCTTTTTTTTTTTTTAAATCATTTGTGTTGACTAGAGTAGCACTTTTTCTTTGCATCTACAACATGGCTAACTATTTGGCCAAAGTGGTTTATCTTTTGGCCTGTCTTGGCCTTTGACATGCCTTCCTCACTGAACTTAATCATTTCAAGCTATTGATTTAAATTGAGAGAGCTGTGATTTTTGCTTTTGCTTGAACACTTGTGGGCCATTGTAGGGTTATTAATTGCCCTAATTGCAGTATTGTTGTATATTGGGGAATAGGAATACCCAAGGAGAGGAAGAGAAATGGGGGAACAGCCTGTTGGTGGAGGAGTCAGAATTCACACAACATTTATTAATTAAGTTCACTGTCTTATGTGGGTGCAGTTTGTGCTACCCCAAAATAATTACAATAGTAACATCAAAGATCACTGATCACAGATCACCATAACAAAGTACTATTAATTTAAAATTTAGAAATATTGCAAGAGTTACCAAAATGTGACACAGAGTCATGAAACAAGAAAATCCTTTTGGAAAAATGATGCCAATGGACTTGTTTGACTCATGGTTACCAAAAATCTTCAGTTTATAAAAAATGCAATATCTGCAAAGCACAACAAAATACCCATGACTTTGGGTATATTTTTAGTGCTATAAGATGAAATTCCTTTATGTCTTCATTTAATAAATTTGCAGGGAGAATAGTCAGTAAACTAAATAAAAATATATACTACATATTTTGCTTAAATCATAAAAAAATTATAGAATATAAGATAATAATTATATTCTAAACAGCCAGTAACATCCAATCTGACCAATAATAGATTTGAGAAATGAGTACAAGAATTCTTAGAATATATTTTTAAAATGATGTTAGAAGAAAGCACAATGAGATACACAACTATAAGATTTCAAGGTAAAGAAGTCTAGCTAGAAAATTCTATAAATATTTTGTAATATTTTTTTTCTCTATAATAAGGAAAGCAAATTCATAATTACTCTACAGTTTATACTTTGTATCATAAAAAAAGCATACATTGTGGATGGAAGTGGTTTTCTACATTTTAATACACATCCTTTATCTAGAAACTTGAGGTTCCTTATCTAAAGAATAACATTAAGATATAAATAACTAGAATTCCTCACTGAAAAATGAAGTATGATTTACACATTGAATGGTTGATGGACAAGATCAAGAAACAAGAGCCAAAACAGGAGAAAAGAAAAACGGAGTGAAGTCACAAATCAGAGGCAATCTTTTAGGAAGATGGACAATACGAGCAGAAGGGAGAAAATGTTTTTGGAAGTTTTGTAATTTAGCTTAGTATAACACATAACTCATAGAGAAATTAGTTTCAATATTTAAAGTTTCATAATGTCCTAATTTCTTTATATTAAAATCATATTTCCTTCTGTGTTTGCAAATATTTCAATTTTTTAGGCACTGTTTATTCACTATTCTTTTATTTGTTTCTCTTCTTCTTTACAATTTGGGCATTAGCATCTTCCATTTCCTTCACATTAACACATCCCTGGCTTCCTGCCATTTGCTTATTATCACCTCCATTGGAGAAAACCGAAAAATAAATAAATAATAAGAAAAAATATACACTAGTCAGTTATTTTAAATCTTAACCATGCTGTAGTACTTTAAATAAGAACTCTAATAAAGCTTCAGGATTTTCTGTGAAATTTAACTACCCAAACAATGACATTTTAGCAAACATCTTTTAGGAGGGAGATTACAATTTAAAGGATGGCTATCTTTGAGTTTATTATCAACGAGTGGAGGAGTATTTGCTAATATTATTTTTTCCTACTGACACTATTAAAAAACCACAAAGAAACTGAGATCTTGAGGAAATATAATATTTATATCTAAAATACAATTTTAAAAATTATTCAGTGAATTAAATTTTAATATTCCTTACAGTTTATTTCTAAGATTTGAATTTTGTCTATTTTTGGGTGACTGTACATAATATATATTTATACGTGTATATATAATGTGTATATTATATATATGTTTATAGAATTATATATAACATAATTGGGTGTGTGTGTGTTTATGTAAAATTAAGGTATAGTATTTTGATGTCTATTATCTAAAATCCCTGATTTTAAATTGATTGAGACACACAACTATAAGATTTCAAGGTAATCCTTGAATCCTATCCTAAATAGTTGGATATTTTGGACTCAATATAAGAGAATTCCTGAGAGAATAATGGGTAGAGAGCAGAATGTGCTAAGGGAGAATATGAACTTAAGTACCTAATATTTAAAGTTTTATTGTTGGTCTAGAAAACACAAAGAGCAGTCCTGCCTACATTTAAAGGCAGAATCTATTAGAGATCTTCAAACTTTGGGTTTTCGTGAACTAGAAAGGCTGACAATATTTTCATTTTCTAAGAAAGACCATTAAAAATAACACAAAATGGTAGCTGTGATTATCTCTGGAAGTGATAGTGAATTTAAAGGATAGAAGGGATATATATTCACTCTTCATTCTGTATTCTTAGATATTGTTTTACAAGAGCTTATCACCCTTTTGCATAAAAATATTAAAAATGAAACAAAACTATCGAGTATTATCATATTTACTTAGCTGATAGTGATAGGGTATTTATATCTCTGTGCCTAAATGACAAAATCACTTCATAACAGAATTTTATAAAGTAAAATAATTTAGAAATAAAAACTCCTTATATTGTCTTATTTTATTGTTTTTCTATGGGCCCATTAATAACAACCATAATGATGACAATGATAGTTTACAGTTAAAAGCACATATTATATGCTAAACACTGTTTAAGAGACATACATACACATATGTGTGTATACCCATTTATTTAGTCCTCAAGAAAAAATAAAAACAAAAATAGAAACTAAAATATGGGTAGTATTTAATTATCCCATCAAATAGAGGAGAAACCTAAGGCTTAAAGAGATTTAATAAATTACCCAAGATCTCACAGTAATATAAATGAGACAGATTAAACACAGCCAGTTGTTACTGAGTGGCCTCCATCCTTAATATTTTATGTATGTAAGCTGTTGCACAAAACTCTAAATTGTTGGAGGAATCTGTGAAACTAGGGAAGGCAAAGATAGTGCACACACAAATTTTGAAAATTCTTGGGGGGGAAATACCAACAGTAAGATTGGTTTTGAAAGAAATGTGGTTACACTCTCATACTGGATCTCAAGGGAGGGACACCTAACAAATGTTAGGACTGTTGTATTTCCCTGTGCTTCAGGTTAATAAATAATCAAAAATCTACTTTTTCCAGTAATTTATTTTTTTCTCAAGTTAAATCACTGTTGCAAATAGATATACTTCAAGCATCCTATTGTTATCAAATGACATTTTGGGTGAACACAGCCACTCAATATTTTGATATGTTAGTTGCCATGAATGCATTTCAAGTCTATATATTTTAAATTTAATGATATTCTAACAATAAATATACATTTAGATTTATGCGCATATATTCATATGTGACAGTTTCTAGTGGGTGTCTGGTAAATTTAGCATTGTGATAAATTGGTATACACCTATTAGTTAAAACTTTTAATAATAGCAATATTTATTGATAATGAGACATTTTGAGCTTATTATTATTATTATTATTGATCTGGCTATCTTGACATATATATATATATCTCAAGTCCTAATTTAAAAGCAATTTTATATTCAATTTTTACTATTTTGATTTTAAATATATTTTCAGTATAGTTTTAAATATTTATTAGCATCCAAAGTTTCCAAACCCTGAAGTATGATTTCAGTTATGGATTATTGGACACCATGGGATTCTCTGAATATGTGAGAGAAGGATAATTACTAGTCCAAAAAATCACTACTGTTTTTTTTGTTTTGTTTTGTTTTGTTTTTTCTAATTTTGTAGTGAATGTTTTTTCTTTTTGGCTCTGTAAGAGCACCATCTGGTGGCACCCAAGACTTTCAAAATAACATGTAGACATCATTGTTGCCAATGATTTTGTGGTGGATAGCAGAAAACTTGTTAGAATGTAGATTTATATCTTTTAGATTTGTTTTGTTTGTTCTAAGTTCAACAAGGCAGTTATTTATTATTTTGAGTGAATAATCCATACATGAAGTCAAATTCCATTAATGAAGTACATGAAAGATAGACTTTCCACAGGAGAAAAAATACCTTTTCTTGATTACTGATTATTAGAAAGGAGTTTACAAGGACTGGGGCTTAACCACAGGGAAATTAACTTGCTTCAAATTGAAATGTGTATATCCTGCTAAGACTATATTAGGAGCAGAGAAGCTGTTAAAAATCAGACAAGGTTCACTGCCAAATATTCTGCTTATTCCAGTCTTTTGTAGTTGCAAGATATGTAATAATTGCAATAACTTTTTACTTAAAATACTACTAAATGTTAGGATTATTTTAACTGAACTTTTGAAACATCTGTTACATTCAGTCCTGTCAGTACAATCCCAAAGTACACTTTTTTTTTTAAAGATTTTATTTATTTATTTGAGAGAGAGAATGAGATAGAGAGATCATGAGGGTCAGAGGGAGAAGCAGACCCCCCGCCGAGCAGGGAGCCGGATGCGGGACTCCATCCAGGGACTCCAGGATCATGACCTGAGCCGAAGGCAGTCGCTCAACCAACTGAGCCACCCAGGCGCCCCAAAAGTACACTTTATGTAACAAAATGTTTAGAATAGTGAATGGCTGATTAGCTTGTAACAAGATATAGTTCCAGTGGAATATGATTTCAATTTTAACAAAAATACTATCCAGTATTTTACTAATATCTTTCTTACAAAAATAAAATTTTCTAGAGAAACAAATATGGTTTGTAATACCTAGAGAAAAATAATAATATAAACATTGTCTAAGTGGACAATTATTATTTATAAGTTATGAATATAAGGAACCAATTTTAGTAAGTCTTAATTTTTTTTCCTGATATTAAAATAAAGTATGCAGGGGTGCCTGGGTGGCTCAGTTGGTTAAGCGGCTGCCTTTGGCTCAGGTCATGATCCCAGAGTCTTGGGATCGAGCTCTGCATTGGGCTCCCTGCTCAGCGGGAAGCCTGCTTCTCCCTCTCCCACTCCCTCTACTTGTGTTCCCTCTCTCTCTGTCAAATAAATAAATAAAATCTTTAAAAAAAAATAAAATATACATCAGTATTTCTTCTCTTTTGGTTAAAGATGTGTTTGTTCTCCTATATCAAGTGGAGAATTAAAGTTTATATATATAAATATATTTTGGTAAATTTTTAGGTCAACAGATCTCTTTCCAACACATCCTTTAGAATCCAAAATATTATAAATTACTTGATATTAATTTTTACTCTTTTATTGACATTTAAAAATAACCAAAAAAAGGCCAATGCTTAAGCATTTAAGTTCTGAAATCAGGCTATCTGGGTTTGAATCATGGCTATGCTCCTTTGTAGCCATATGCTCTTGAACAAATTACTTACTAGTTTCCTTACCTATAAAACGGAGATAAAAGCTTCAATTTCATAGGGTTGTAATAAGCATTAAATGATTTAATAGAGATAAAGAGCTTAGAGTAGTGCCTACTTTTATCAAAGCATTAAATAAATAATGGTATCTACTGAAATGTTTTCATAAGAGGTATTCATTTGACTCTACTTTGTAATTTCCTATGGAAGTACATTAATTAATATTCTTTTTGTCTCCTGATGCAATGTAAGAGTCACTTTATGCAGTGTAAAATATATTTCTTGGCAGAATTTCCTAGCTAATGCTGAAAATGAGTTCCACATTCCTTGGCCATTGGTGATCAAAGTCCCTGAGTTTGTTTCCATTGTCTGTGAGCATCCCTCTTTGTCACTACAGTATGTTGGATGAATGTTTCTAGGTCTTATCTGTGTTATGACATGTAAAGGTTTGGGAAACATTGTTCTAAGTTGATGGTGTGAAGCAATCATATGTATTTCAGTAATTTATCATGTTGTTAGAAAGACTTAGTGTTTATAATTCATCATAAGAAAACCCAAGCAAATTCCAAATTAGAGATTTTAAAGGAATGGCTCATATACACAAATGCATGGAATTCTAGTGAGTATCTCTGATTACCTCATTGAAGGATCGAAAACCATTGTCAATTTCCTTTACTAATAGTTGGTCTTTTCATAACACCAGGTTATTAGAATTCTAGATTTTCTCATAAAAAATATGCTCTTCATAAGCATCAACATCTTTTGCCTGTTTATAAAAATGTGTCTGTTTCATTCTATGTTTTTTTTTAAAACAACTTCAGAGTGTTTGACTCATGATTGTTTTTTTTCAGATATCATCTCACTCAAATCTACTTTTAAGTATTTAATTTGGGTATGGACTAGCAAATCAAAACAACAATTTATTTATCAAATAAATTAAATTTCCATCCATGAAACCAATTCAGAAAAATAAAAATTGAAAGGATAAAGTGAATATGTTCACTATTTTGATAT
Source organism: Neomonachus schauinslandi (assembly GCF_002201575.2). Taxonomy (NCBI): domain Eukaryota; kingdom Metazoa; phylum Chordata; class Mammalia; order Carnivora; family Phocidae; genus Neomonachus; species Neomonachus schauinslandi. The sequence goes on along the minus strand of NC_058411.1, from coordinate 67,476,922 downwards.
AAACATATATAGTCTAAGCCAGAGCTGAAAAATTCTACTTTGAAAATAACGAGTTAATAGGAAAAACAACTTTGTGCCAAATTGATTGTACTTATTAAGATTTGGGTATAACCAAATAATTTAGCAGGTTCCATGTTCTTCCATCTGATTTTTGCATATATGTATTCATTACCTAAGGATAATACTGTTTAAATAGGAATAAAATTTTATAGAGCAAGAGATTACAGAAATGAGTTGTATACAAATAAAGCACAAATAAACTAAGGTTATCTAAAAGTATAATGAACTGTTGATTAATAATACATTAGCAATTAACACAAAAATCAAATTAGTCATCTAAAGAAGTTTGCATATATATGTTTCCCTTGTCATTGATGGGGTTGTAATAGTTTTTAAAGCAAGTATGCCTGTATGATGAGTTCATTTGGTATTCAGTGTAATAGCACAGATAATAATGAAGTCATTTGGCTTCCATTATATAAACATTAGATAATGGACACCTATATTAAAATGCAACTCTTATGTTTGTGCTTATTTTTGTCTTCATTTGTAAACAGTACTAAATCTTTAAAGTTGAGCTTTTATGCAAATCGTTGACATTTATAACTCTGGATCTCGAGTGAATTTTATGGACAAAAACATTCCATTATACTGTTTTACACTCAAAGATAAACAGCAGTTGGATTTGTTAAAAAGGGTGCTCTTATACTATTACCGGTTGTCTAATCTAATTCTCCCCCTTTCACTTTTTGTTGGTCTCTTTAATGGAAGCAAACATTCACAAAAACATCCTGACAAAATATGCCATTATATATTTGAAATGTTTGATTTTGTTTTTTATTTCTTGGGTTTTTGTTTGTTGTTTCTTTTGTTGAATACTTTTTTTTCATTCAAACATCATTAAACAGAAATAAAGTGAAAATTATATTTTAAAATTATAATAAAATTTTCCTTTCCAAAGGCTGCTACATATAGCTAGAGGATAATGGTTTAAAATGGCAAGTACTTTCAGCTTCTTTTTCTATTGAATGACATTAGTTATTTCTGCCACATGAGATGGCAAAAACTCCTTTGAGAGAGGAAGGATTACACTTTTTATACTTCTACATGTTTGTGTTTCTAAGAAATTGCCCATTTCAGAGTTTGGAGGCACCAAATATATGCTGATTTTCTAATTTCAAAAAAAACAAGCAGATACATTAAGCATATTAAAATTTTTTGTGTATTATATATGTTCAAAATTTTTTGTAAATCCTCATTGTTATGTATGTATATTACAACATACAGATAAAAGGAAAGTAAATAGATAATTATAATTGTGTACTAAGTAATTAATTTTGGAATAAAATTGTAAAATTTGTATTATGCTTCATTTTTCATGGCCTGTTACAGAGAATTCCAAAATAGGTCTTACTTAAATTATGGAGAGGATAGGAGGTTTAGATTAAACTCTTCTTCTAAAAATGCTTTCTCTGCATAATGCAAAAACCCAAGTATGACGTAGCCTTCAAAGATAATAAGAATGAAAGAAGTAAAGAGATTGATAGAAAAAGCTTATGCTTAATGAATAGAATTGGTAAGTCTTCCTGTGTTTGATCACTCTCTTCTCCCTTCTCTGAAACCATTCACTGTAAGCCTATTCTTATTTTAGGTCTCAGATTTGAAGAGGAAGTCCCCTCAAGCCCTCCTTGGGTTTGATGCTCCTCAGATTTTCTAATCTCCATCTGCATTTAAACTAATGCGATAGGCTGTTTTGTTTTAAAAGTACAAAAAAAAAAAAAGAGAGGGAGAGAGAGAGAGAAAAGAAAAGGAAAAAAAAAAGTCACCCAGGCTCACTAACACAGGTAGTTGGAAAAGAGAATGGTATTTTCACTGTTATTTCAGATAATGGTGGATATTCTTTGGTCAGCAAAATTCAGCAATGGTAGTTTCTTAACAATCATCTGCAGTGTGGAATCTAAAATCATACCAATGAAGTTTTCATAAGCTGCTATCTGAAACTCCACTGGCCTGTCTTGCATTTTTAAATGGATCTTTTATCTATACATGATATCATCATATAACAATTTGGTCATTTAGAAAATAGAGAAAATATAGGTTTGCTTAATTATACAGGTATTCAAAATGATGATGATTTCATTATAAAAAGTAAAAAATTCATATTTGTTAATATCACAAATAGTCCCATCAAAAAAGCCTTTAAGTATTGGGGTGCTCTCAAGCTCAAGGTGGCAGATACAAGTTTTCCAAAATTACAATTTTCATTTGAATGGTTGAATATTATTATTGGTAACAAACATCATCAGTTTTTTTTTTTTGAAGTGTCAGCCTTACTTAGCTTATTTTTTATTTTTTATTTATTTTTTATTTTTTTATTATGTTATGTTAATTACCATACATTACATCATTAGTTTTTGATGTAGTGTTCCATGATTCATTGTTTGCATATAACACCCAGTGCTCCATGCAGTATGTGCCCTCTTTAATACCTACCAAATACCCATGTATGAATAACTGTAGTTTGTCTGTCAATTGTCATTTCTTCTCAGGAAACAAACTGAGGGTTGCTGGAGTGGTGGGGGTTGGGAGGGATGGGGTGGCTGGGTGATAGACATTGGGGAGAGTATGTGCTATGGTGAGCACTGTGAATTGTGTAACACTGTTGAATCACAGACCTGTACCTCTGAAACAAATAATACATTATATGTTAAAAAAAAAAAGAAGAAGAAGATAGCAGGAAGGGAAGAATGAAGGGGGGAAATGGGAGGGGGAGATGAACCATGAGAGACTATGGACTCTGAGAAACAAACTGAGGGTTCTGGGGGGGGGGATGGGTTATCCTGGTGATGGATATTAAAGAGGGCACATACTGCATGGAGCACTGGGTGTTATATGCAAACAATGAATCATGGAACACTACATCAAAAACTAATGATGCAATGTATGGTTATTAACATAACATAGTAATTTAAAAAATCAATACAATTGTCATTTCACATGAAAATGGCTTGGTATGAAAAAAAGGCATAGAAGCACTATTCTTCACAACCATCATATTTAAGTATATAGCAGATATGCTTTATACATCTTTCTCATTTTATAACACAGAATATTAAAAAGACATTTACTCACATAGTCAATTTTACTCCTTTTACTCCAAATTTTTACTCCATCAAGGATATTCTTAAGTGAAACTAGCTTTTTGTTTTGTGTTTTCTTACTATGAGTATGTGGCAGTATAAAATCAAAATCATCAAAGTTAACATCTCTGGTAACAGGTAAACTTAACATCATATTAGCTTTTCAATATGATGCATTGATATAGAAACAGTATCACTTCTATGACATTCTCACTAAAAATTCATAAGCTAAATTGAATCATGGGTAAACTTAAGGCAAACCCAAATTGAAGATCATTCTGCAAAATAGCTGTTCTATTCAAGAGTCGAAGTAAAAGGCAAAAATTGAGGATCTGATTCAATAAAAAGTAGACTGAGGAACATGACAGCTAAATGCAAATGTTATTCTATTTTGGAATCTGGACCAGGAAAATGTTTCTTTTCATTTATAGGAGTTTAAAAAAAATACAAAAAAGGAAAATTCTGTCATACATTTGTGATAACTCTACATACTCCAATCAAATATTTTATCATGATTTACTTAAAAATATAAGTACTAGGATATCAAAGGCATAATAGATTCTAATAACTTATAAAATATAAGAGTAGGACAAAAACCCAAACATCTCCAAAGAATGGCTAGCATCTTAAAGCATTAAGCTAATAATATATACTTGAGATATTCTATTAATTTCTGAATTAACTCTTTCTTAAAATCTAAAAATAAAGGATAGCCTTGGGGAGTCATATAGTTGGTGATGGCCGACTGTATTGTGTCTATTTGTTGATGCAGTGCAACAAATAGCAATCATGAGAGCCACAACATGGAAGATCGCTAAAAATAAAACTGCACTCTTTATAGAGATAATCCTCACCTTCTGGTCCCCATTCTCCTCTCAGTTTTTTTTTTTTTTTTTAACACCACTATATTTTGATTGTTGGAACAAGATTTAATATCATTGTTTCACTATGATACTTATTATCTTTGCTGATATTGACACCATAGTCTGTGTAGTCAGCATTTCTCTTTCAATTTTTCCCTGAGGCTCTCGGTTTCTTAGTATATAGCTAAAGTGATCTGGAAAACCCAGAAGTAGTTTTTAGACACATTATTTACCCTTAGGAGCAAACAATACCACCAACAACAACAATAAAAATGGTTTCTTTATAAACTTCTTCTGTTCTCTCCTACCAGAATGGAAAATACAAAGATGGCAGTCCTCTTACATTCTCTAATTTAGATGCTAGTCTTTTGCATATATAGGGTTAATTTTGTCTTTGTTTTTCAGTTTGTTGGGTTTATATATAATTTCCATTTAAATTCCATTTCTCAGAGACTCCAAGCCATCACCTATATGATTGATAGATATCAATAATAATTATTTGTCGATATCTTCCAATGGGTGTCCTGTGTGTTCTCATAACTGTAGTCTTTACCTCTCTCATGATCTTACAGTTCTTGCCCTGGCTCCCTTTGGCTGGTGCTTATTGTCCTAGAAAACTACTGAAGTAGTATCTACCTCTGTTACTGTTAGGAATTTTCTTTGTGAGATTACCAGTTAATGTGCCAGGGCTTCAGATATTCCCAAAGTAGTCTTGGATTCTTTATCCAGGTTTGGAAAATGGCTCATTTCACAGGTCTAAGCCACCGATGATCAGCTGGGCCCTGAAACAGTACTGCCTGCTTCCTGAATCTCCATACATTTGGCAAGGAAATCCTTAAGTGTTAGAAACAGTACCCCAAATCCAACAAATTATTTGTCTCATTGGAATGGAAAATAATTCAGTTGAGTCTCATCTCCATGCTTTCCTTCATCAATACTCGCATTCCAAAACTAACAAAAACCCAAACAAAAATCTCTTGACCAAAATGATGAGCTTTAAGACACAATTTAACCTCTTTCACACACAGCAGTTTTCATTTACAAAATATAATACCTAATATCAGCATTTAGAGTTAAATTTGATTATATAGTTTTCCAAAAAATGTTTTAAACTTGGGTAACTAAAGTTCTTCTGGTGAATTTTGTTAAACAAAAATATTTTTGTTCCAAAGGTTAAGTTTAATCTTTACCTCTAGAGACATGAAACTACTTGTAATTTTACTTTCATCTTATTTTATATTTTAAAGTTTTAAAAATGATAGGGTTTAAGATCAGCCAGAACACAGGTTTGGAAAGTTGACCCACATTCTTTTGGTCATCATGATTCCCCTTGGTCACAGAATAGAAGATTTAATCTTGACTTTCTATTTACAAATGATCTAGATTTCTGATGTGACACTCAGTGAGTAATATGTTCCAAGGTATTATGCCTTTCCTTCTTTCACCATAGTCCATGGTTCTTCTACAAATGTAGTCCATAAATTGCCTCAGGCCTATTTAATTTGCAGTAATGACAATTATTTATAACCATTGTTTCTGTAACTGTGCTTTTGGTTTAATGTACCTCTTAAGGCATTGTACTGAATGTATAGAAGACATTTTCCAGGCATTTAATTCAAAACATGAATCCCCGAATTTTAAAATATTCCTAAATTTGTGTCATCTGTGGTACATTTTTCCAGTGATGATCAAGGCAGTAGAAAACAGTGTTAAGGGGACTAAAAAGCTACTAGTATTAACAGAAGGAAGGTCTGCGTGGTCCAATGGCAAAATGCAAAGGCGGTAAGGTGTTGTGATATACTATTCAAAAGATTGGTCTGCCGATTACTACATACCCCAAGTCTGGTGAATCATATGATTTTCTTATGATATTAAAACAAGAAAGATATAAATAGAAGATAAGCCAAGTTGCTTAAGGGCATGGAAATCGTTATTAAAAATAAGATAAAGCATGTTGAAAAGGCTATGAAAGGAACTCACCAATTTACCCATTTAAGGGAAAAAAAGGGAAAATTCGATACATAAAGTAGAATGTATCAACATTTTAAAGGAATATCTATACATAGAAGAAACAAACCAAACCAGACTCAGCAGCCGCAATCTCTAATATAATGCAGATTGGAAGCCAAGTTGCTTAAGGGCATGGAAGTCAGACTAATCTTGGTTCATATTTGGCTCTGTTGGTTACAAAATATGATTTCTGGAGACCTTCAACCTCTCTGATCCTTTGATCCTCGGAGTTCTTAGTATCTCCTTCACAGCAATATTAGGAGGAATGAAATGAGAATTACATATAAAAGTGCCTGGCACAGAGTTGGTAGCAAGTAATGGGTTGTTATTATCATTAGTAGTAGGAAGAGTATCACAAGGTCAGGAAAAAGTCATAATGCCCTCTTCAGCTCTAAACTCATCTTTTTTTTTTACAATGCTTTCCACTTGATAGGCCCAGTGCAAGATGGTCATATCCAGAGACTCTTAAATTTTAAACACTGCTGATGAATTATGTAGTTCAACAGATGCTCTGAAGGCAGCTTTTGGAATGGAGACTAAACTTTCACTAGTGGTTGGAAGTGGATAAATTAATTTATCTTTTCATCTCAGGTGAGCCCTTGGAGGAAATCATTATCATAAAACATTGTAAATCTATAGACTTGGCAGCTTTTGCCCTGCAGAGTCTCGGGACTTGAGTAAATATGGAGATTTAGAGATTTATTGTCTTTTCCTTTGAAGAGGTTATTTCCCTTGGTAGGGAAAGACGGACATGGCAATAGGAAAAAAATTTCTTGTTTTAACTTCGACCCTGAACCAGCTTTGAAATACATATAGCTTTTTACCAGGATAGCTTTCACAGCTGCAAAGCCATTTTTATTAAATTATAATATTAAACTTTAGAGCAAAGATGAGCTGGGGGAAAAGATCTTACTCAATATATGCACCTATCAAGAATCAACATTAAGGTTGTGAACCATTATCAACATTTTCTCTGAGGCCCGGTGAGACAGAGAAACATCATTAGTATACATTGTCAAGCCAGGAAATTGAAAATGGAAAATAAAAGTAGCCATTCAGCCTAAAAGTCAAGAGTTGCATTTGTTTCTAACAAACAAATTTTTTAAGACAATGTTTAAGTAGAATCTCACAATAATTATCAGAATCTTTATCTAAATTTATCCCAAGATACACATAATTAAAGCCATTACATATTCTTTAGATATACATAGGTATCATTTAATTGAATAAAATCATTTTAGAAAGACTCCTGAAGAATGTCGAAAGGAGGGAATTCTTTAACAGAGAACATGCATCCTTGAAGTTAAGAAATTTTCCACCTGGAATCAATTCTGCATGACAGCACATAATAATGAAGTAGGATTCAAGCACAGTGGTATCTTGTACATAGAGCAAAAGAAAATGGAGGAAAATAAGTATTAGAAGGTATATGTTGACTATTCTGAAATTGAAGAACTTGCGGCATAGAATAAGTTGGATTGTTTGTGTTTCTCTCTGTGTGAGAAAGAGAGGCTGAAAGAAAATGAAAGGAAATGTATGTATGTGCAGTCATGATCCAAACTCTCCAACCTAATTGCTGTTTGAGCAGCCAGAGGCTGAGCCTTCTTCCTGTGTGAAGAGAACCCTCCTCATTCTTTTGTGTCCCTTTTCATAATACCATTGAAAACAAATAGGGCAGAAATTGGTTTAAAAGTGTATTCGAATTTTTTTCTTTTTTTTTTTTTAAGATTTTATTTATTTGAGAGAGAGAATGAGAGACAGCACAAGAGGGAAGAGGGTCAGAGGGAGAAGCAGACCCCCCGCTGAGCAGGGAGCCCGATGCGGGACTCGATCCTGGGACTCCAGGATCATGACCTGAGCCGAAGGCAGTCGCTTAACCAACTGAGCCACCCAGGCGCCCTCGAATTTTTTTCTTCTGGATATGACAACAGAGTGCTAGTGAAAAGCATATGGGACTTTAAAAAAAGATAGCATATGTGAACATCAAGTAGATATACAATGTTCTACATATCCAATAGCCAACAATATCTAGTGACAGGCCTCAAGAACATAGATCAGATATGTATTTTGTACTTTCTAGAATATCTGGTATCTACAATACTCCAAGAAGAAAAAAGTTGTGCTATTTATAATTAATAGATTTTTCCAAAATGAAAGAGTCTCCTTAGGAAATGTTTTCAATATTTAGAATGCATACAGCCTACATTAGTTTCTTACAACTCTTTGATAATTGGGATAATAAAACAGTAAACAGAAGAAATATATTTTCTCAACAAGGAATTCTAGATACCAAATTGTAAAATAAGTAATTTATTTTTTACTATAATCTCCAAGCATACATCTCAATTAGGCACTAAGGACCCAAAGGTGGAATATCTTGGGCCAACTGCTTTCATTTCTGGACTTTACCAAATAAAGTTGCCTACGTTAACTATAACTTTGAAAAGAGCTTGTAGATTGCAGTATGGGACCAGAAAGCAAAACTTTTAATAAAATAATTAACAATTTATTAGTAGTTTTCCTCTTCTAGGATTCTTTTTAAGTCTCTGTATTTGTTTGTGTTTGTATAAGTAAGGAAAAGGGTTGAAAGATACTTAGGCTAGCTGTTATCTAGAAATGTGTCAGGAATTCATACCTCTCTGGTTGCCTCAGAGGAGTGGGAATCAGGGAAAGTCAGGGAGAAAGTAAGGTATTGAAATTCTATATTAATCTTTGCATTATTTGACTTCATGTAATGATTAATAATACATTCTCAGGAAAAGCATTAATAATCCTAAAGAATTGTTCAAGTCCTAATCTAAGGGTTTTCAACTGCAATTTTAAGTAGCAGAGGTCTCTTCTGTCTTCTGCTTCTCCTTATATCTTTTCTTTTGCTCCTTCTTGTATATTTTCTCCTTTTTCTTTTGTCAGTGATTAAATGGACCCTTACCTGAAACTATTATATAAACCAGAAGAAAGAAACAAAGCCAGCAAGATCAAAACACAGATGAGGGCAGGAAATCAGGTCTTACATAACCACCATTAACAATCAGTGCCTTTATTCCCATCTATAGGGTATACCCAGGCTATATAAACAACTGTAGAATTCTGAATTCGGTTTGAAAACTGTATGCTTAACTAAAAGAAAAAAATGCAGTAATGTTCAAATTTCATTTATTACTTTAGAGTTTCACTTTCTTACTTTACACCTGTAAGATAGTTATTTTAGCAATGAAGTTGCCTTCCTACAAATTCAAAAAATTCCACTAAGGAAATAATATTTTCTTCCTACTCCATCTTTATTTCTGAAATTTTAATCTGTCTTGAGTTTTTAAGGTAAATATTTCATATTAGCTTCTTGGTGACCATAAGATGTAACTTGAATTACTAAATAATGTTGTTCAAAATCTTACAGTAGTCATGTTACTTTCCCCAGTTAATAACGAATACTTTGAAAATAATTTTCTAATGTTTTGGCAAGCGGACTTATTTATTGGATTATCAGATGATTTGCTTCTTTTTAAAAAATAAATACACTGCCCAAATATGAGCCAGCAGACATTGAAGTGGTGATAATGTGTCCATGTCTTTTGCTCTTCTCCTTTCAAATTAGTGGTCTTTTTATCTATGTTCCTAAGTGTAGCAGAGTAAATCAGTTCTAAGTTATGAATAATCAGTATGAAATTGATGTACATACCTCTGGTGGTCATAACCATCTGAAATTGAAAATAATGGAGAGTCTATGTGGAGAAAAGAGGAACATAGCATATACTCCTTGTATAACCCCATATATTCAAAAAAAGAACTTCTCAGCTAATTTGTCTATTTCCTTTTATTCTTCTACAAAGCAGTTTATCTTCATCAATTTTCTCTGACCTCAAACAAGATATTTTTACATTCCTTCCTCAAAATTTCTGATTCTGAAAGTAGTAGAGTTATTTGACTCATTACTTTTCATTATATTTTCACCATTACTATCAGTAGGTACAAATTGATGAAGACATAGTGGGGATGTACTACCTAGAGATGATTTAGGGCAAACCAATACATTCTATCATTCTATCAAATGGTGATTTTTATTATCAATTTTTAATTGGCTTTATATTTTAAACACTTGAGAGCCTTGCTGACATCTAGCATCCTGAATAATAAAAATTAAAATTAACTGAAAAATCAAGTATTTATAAATACTCTAATACTATATGCAAATAAATTAATGAAGCTATCACATCCAGAGTAAAAATATAAGAATCTATAAAAAAGATACAAGCAAGTAAAAATCTATATTATGAATAAAATTGCTAAAATATTTTTGATATTTATTTATTTATTTTGCTAAAATATTTTTTAAATAGGTCTGGAAAGACATGGAAGGAATCCGCTAGAAAAATTATTCAAATATACAAAGATAAAATGTCAAAAAGCTCAAGATACATGACCAGTCTAAGAGGTCAATAGCTGATGCATAAAAGTCCCTGAAAAGAGAACAATAAACATGGACCATCATTAATCAAAAATATTAAAAAAGAATTTTTCCAGAGCTGAAAACATAAATATCCAAATTGAAAGATTCCACCAAGGGCCCGGAAAAATGAATAAAAATAGTCATGCTTGGATTCCTTATTATGAAACTTTGGAGTACCTTGGCTTCTAATGAGAAATAAAAGCAATAAAGAAGGTTCACACTCCTTCAGTTTTATTAGCTGTACAGTGTACTGACAACAATGTGATAATCCCATCAAAATCATGAAAAAGAAACTATTTTCAATCTAGGGTTTTATCAATCATTCGTGATAATAATATATAGATAGATATGTAGGGATTTGGTAAATTTGCCTTCTATAGACTTCTAAATTATATAAAGACTCACTCCAACAAAAATAGATACATGCTAAGAAAAAGCAAGACATATCTTTAAGGAGGCAGTGGTTCCATCTCTGATAAGCAATGAAAGAAAATTCCACTATGATTGTTATCATCAAGAGTAAGAAAAAAATAGATTCATATGGAGCTAGAGAAATCTAATCTGCAGAAGAGAAGTTTTTTAAGAATATAGGGATTAGATTAGAGAATAAAAAGTTTGAGAACTGGGAAAGATGTAAGAAAAGGCTGAAGTACTAAGAGTCTTATTTTACAAAATAGGGGCTTATTATTGAAAAATTGAGGTTTAGATAAATCTTTGTTTAAGCATATTATTTAAAACCACACAAAATATGCCAGAGAAGAACTAAATAAGAGCAACACTAATATGAATATGATTGTCAGGCAGAGAGAAAGGAGTGGATAATATCAATGAATTATATATTATCATTCAGAAAATCAAAAAGTATCATCTGAGGTATTTAAAACACCAATTACCTAGCAAACTAAAACAGATTTGAGGAGATACATATGTGCATATATGATTTAGGTTGCTTTGATACTACAGTTAACTTATACTGTAATGCAGATAATAAGAAAAAAATGTTAAAGATATATGATGAATGCAAAAAGCACTTAGTAAAATAAAGTAAGTAAACACCAGATTTTTTTTTTCTTTTTAAGTAGTTACAAAGAGAGGTCTGAGTGAGGAATGCTGGGAGAAAGAAAATGGGGACTGCAGTTCCTGCTACTGTTTGGTGATGTGTTAAAAGTGAGAAAGGTAAGTAAAAGAATAAATGTCTGAAGTTTGCTCAGGAGAACATTGTTCTTTGGGGCAAACTGCTGAAATACAACTGTCTTGACTATGCATCCTCTTAACAAAAATGCACAATTTAAGCACTTTTCACTGGCACATGCAAGCTGATTCATTATAGCCAGTTTTATTTTCAGATAGTGAGTTTTGAATAAAATATTTGTGAGTCATCTTAGTGAATATTAAGATAATGAGAATTTGAATGACGAGGCATACCTGTGTTAATTTAAAAATATTTATGAAATCACATATCCATTCTTTTCCTTTTGACTCTAGTTCAGTAGGGATTTATTTCCTCTAATGTGTGGATCATGGGTCTACATTTCCTTTGTTGCATATTAAATTATTATATGTAAAATTTTTATTTCTGGAACACAGGTATTTTTCCACTGTTCCATCTAGTTGTAGCCTATGTATTAAATCATTGTTTTTTAGAAAATATTGTATGACCTGGTAGATGTTGACAGTCCTTTCCTCATTATTTATTATTATTTTAGCTGTTATTTAATGTTTTCACTTAAATTAAAACTTAATTTAGAATCAGTTTATCAGATTCTATAAAATGTCTTATAACATTTACTTATTTATGATCATATCAAACACCTCTTTGCATTTTAAACACTCAAATAAATCAGTAATTATGCATTGTATTTCCCTACCCATATCACTAATGATAGTTTGTCTATATATATGAGAAAAGCTATCACAGTGAAATTTTTGTTTAGGTTTTATAAATTATTAGTGTATAAACTATTTATTAGTGTTTATAAACTATTACTTGCTTTAAAAATAACCAAAGTAATTTGTACAAGGGAGAAGAAATGTAAGCACATTTAGCTCAATACCTGACATGGAACAAAAGTTCTAGATATATTTATTTTCTGTTACTGTGTAATGAATTGAACCATGATGGACTGATATTTATTATGTTCTTTATGTTGCTAAATAATACACTGATGTAAATAAGATCTTAGAGGACTCTTCTACAAGCAAATAAGTTTTTTCATGAAAAAAGCTTTCAGCAAAATTCATATTAATTGCAAGTGTTTAGGGCCTTCCATTAGGCAATAGTTTGATGGTCTCATTTGAAATACCATAAATTCTTTTTTTTTTTTAATCTTTTTTTATTTGAGAGAGAGAGAGAAAGAAAGAGCACAAGCAGGGGGAGTGGCAGGTAGAGGGAGAGGGAGAAGCAGGCTCCTCACAGAGCAGGGGGAGCCCGATGTGGGACTCGATCCCAAGACCCCGGGATCATGACCTGAGCTGAAGGCAGTCGCTTAACTGACTGAGCCTCCCAGGCGCCCAAAATACCATAAATTCCTTAAAGCAGTATGTATATATTTATGGTAAAATTATAATTTACCATTATTTATATTTTCAGAAGTGACTTTTTCTCTATTGATTCCAGATTTGTGGGATATTCTAGCATTTGTAGTTTGGGCATTGCCTTTAACATGCAAATGGTATTGCTAAAATTAAGATAATTCATTAATTTTTAGGAAGGTGAAACATTCATTTTATGCTGGCCATAAAATTTTTTTTGTAATATCAAGCATTAACTGTTCTATATGTCTTATAATATATCTCAACTCTAAGAAAATTGTCAAGCTGATTCACTTTTAATTAATATGGTCTGAATTAAATTTATCTTGGCAAAACTTCATTCCCCCGGTGATTTGGCCTAACTTTTATTTTTAAGTAATATTATCTCTACTTTTTATATGATTATACTTACCTTTGTACTTCCTTGGTACCTGAAAATGTTTTCTTCATAATCACTAATTCAGCAAATGTTCACCTTTCCAAAACAATAGTATTTCATTAGCCTTCTCAAGAAGCACTCCAAAGAGTTTCCTATTCTAATTGAAATAAACATATTGTTTCTTTTCATTGCTAACATCTTTCCCCCCATTCCTGGTGATGTTAAATGCTATTTATGATTTTTATTCCCTTTGAAAAAATTAATTAACTCCTCCCTAAATTGTTTTTCTTTTCCATTAAAATAACAAGACATGTTAACAGTGCTTTGTAAGAATTGTTTTGACGATGTATGACTTACTGCATTGATTTTCCATGATTATTCAGGTGGTTAGTCACTTCTGAATTCTTCTCTCTGGCGTCTCTGATAAGCTTCTTACAGAACATAGTGTTTTCCTTTTCTTGATTTGAGACTTATAATTAAAACTTATTTATCTGGTCATATTTAAGGTTATTTAAGGAAGCATGTTGGTTATCATTTTGTAATACACTTAAAGTTTAAAATATTTACTGGAAGTGTTAATTTCTGCCATTTAAATGAAACATTTCCTGTAGTAAAGTTTGCAAAATACCTCCTTTACTGCCACTGATTTAGATAAGTCTCAATAATTTTTGTCATGGGGTGCCTGGGTGGCTCAGTTGGTTAAGCGGCTGCCTTTGGCTCAGGTCATGATCTCAGGGTCCTGGGATCAAGCCCTGCATCAGGCTCCCTGCTCAGCCGGGAGCCTGCTTCTCCCTCTCCCTCTGCTGCTCCCCCTACTTATGCTCTCTCGCTCTCTGTCAAATAAATAAAAATAAAATCTTTAAAAATAATAATCATAATAATTTTTGTCATAGATGTAATCCTCCCTGCAGGCAGGAGCTAAATGATTCCCCTTTTCCATATACTGTATTTTCAGGCCATTAAAATACTATTTAGTGTGCTAAAGTAGTAATAATCTGTTGAATGGCACCCCAGTGGCTGAGAAGTGCTAATGTAGATTCCAAAAGTTCCATTGAGTGACATGTGCACTGGATTGAGAAAATCTTTTTCCAGAGATATCTAAAATAAAACAAACCTAAGTGAAATAATATATATTTCTTAATACTCTCAATTTTCTTGTGTCTAAAATCCCATCCTCAGGCTAAAGCTCTTTGAAAGCAATTCAGCAAGTTTGATATGTACATTATATATTAGTACTTAATATAATTATATAATAGTACTTAAAAATCTTTAAAAATGTATACCAAGGTTCTTATTTGTGAAATCAATTCAAATTGATTTTAGAGTGAACGAAGAGTTCCTAGATTAAAAACAAGTTGAAGGTCATAGAAAAGATAACGCAACTGTCATTTATTAAGATTAATGAAACATTTCCCAAAATAATCACCATGGGTTCACACATGGTTCAATATCTATATTGTAATTCTACAGATGAAAACACATAATGTCATAAAGAAGTGGTCAAACTCGGGCGCCTGGGTGGCTCAGTTGGTTAAGCGACTGCCTTTGGCTCAGGTCATGATCCTGGAGTCCCGGGATCGAGTCCCGCATCGGGCTCCCTGCTCGGCAGGGAGTCTGCTTCTCCCTCTGCCCCTCCCCCTCTCATGTGCTCTCTCTCATTCTCTCTCTCAAATAAATAAATAAAATCTTTAAAAAAAAAAAAAGAAGTGGTCAAACTCTAAGTTGTTGAAATCATCAATGAGGTTAAAATCAAAGTATTTGAAGAGTTCAAAGAAGAATATGAGCAAAAAAATTAAAAAAAAAGATGAAATTTTGAATCTGATTATAGAAGAGAAAATTAAATTATATAAAGCTAAAGTAACTTGTCTAAGTTCATACAGCTTGATAATGGTGAAGTGACAATTTAAAATCAGATTGTATGACTCTAGAAATTATACTCTTAACTTCTAGATCATGCTACCTCCTAGTTATGTAACTTCTCTAAAGATTAATTTCTTCACTTATAGATAGGAATTGTAAATTTAAATGCCTAGGAGTACTGTGAGGTTCAGTTTCCAATTAGACAAATATTTAAAGACTACCTTCTATGTACTGGATGATATACTATGTAAGAGGATACCAATACTCCTTACTATTATAGTGTTTTTGGTATCCTGAGCAATAATGATAAGTAAGCAAGTAATTAAGATAAAATGTGATAAGTCATTCTTCATAGTGCTCCTTCCTTTACTCCCATATTTAACAGTCAGCATTTTTTTTTCTTTTTTGGGGCTCTATTTCTCCATATATTAAATCTAAAAACTTATCCTATTTCTAAAATCTTAGGAATAGGGCAGGCTGATAGAGAAAGGAGGAAAAGGCAGCTAGACAAGATTTGGAGGGTTAGATTCTTTTTTTTTTTAATATTTTATTTATTTATTTGAGAGAGCGTGAAAGAGAGAGAGGACAAGAGAGGGGAGGGTCAGAGGGAGAAGCAGACTCCCCACTGAACAGGGAGCCTGATGCAGGGCTCGATCCAGGGACTGAGCCAAAGGCAGACACTTAACTGACTGAGCCACTGAGACACCCCTGGAGGGTTAGATTCTAATAAAAGAGTGTCAGGGAGAAAGAAATTACCCTACCCTTCAGGATCCTTCTAGTTGGACTAAGAACCAAATTGACATGAGACAGATTAATAAGAGAAAATCAAATTTAATAGCATATGTATGGGGAATCCACACAGACATGGAAATTCCAAAGACAGGCAACATGATGCTTATATGACTTAAGGAGATGGGTAGGGGTAGGGGTCTGAGGATACATAGGGGAGAAAGACCATTAGCCAGGAAGGGGGTAAATGTTTGGAAAACAAAGGTTGCCTTATTTAGATAAGTTTCTTAGGTAAAGAGGAATCTCTGTTAATAGCTCTCTTGCTGATATAAGCAGGCAGTTGATGGGGAGGTAAAGAGCTTCTTCTGATTCTTCTGGGTTTTGATTGCTTTTAACTCAAAATAATGTTCAAGCCAAAGTGGCCCATCTTGGTGAGGCCTGCCCTTGGCCCCTACAAGAGTCTATAGCAGCACCCTCTGCCTGTGTAAGATTTCACTATGACAAAAAGTTCAGAATGGAGACACTCCTTCAGGAAAGGTGAATCTTAATTTAAGAAGAGAGAGAAAATGTAGCATCTTGGTAAAACTAAAGAATTTCAGTTTCTTAGAAGAAAAGAATATCATAGGAAACCTCCCCCAAATGAGATTAGGTCAGATCATACAGAGGCTTGTAGGAGATATTAAGGATTTTGTAAATCATCTTTTAAGTCATGAAAATTTATTTAAAAGTTTTAAGCAAGAAGGAATATGGTGAATGTTGTGAAGTATTCATTAACCATGATGTTCATAATATTTGGGGTATTTATAGCATTTGCATTTAATATGAGTTTTGATGTTGTTAGGCTTAAGTCTATCATGTACTATTTGTTTTCTATTTTCCCAGTCTTAACTTTGTTTCCTTTATTCTTATAATGAGTTTAATTATGCTACTCTAGGGTATTGCTGCCTCTACATCCATTTTGTTTGGCCAAGCAGCCTGTGGAGGACTTTAACTGACATTAGCCCCTCATACAAGCACATGACCTAGATAACAGCCCACCAAAACATAAGTAAATGTGAATTCCTGATATGGCTTTTCTAATAGCCCTTGTGATAATCTCCCCTGCCTCCTACGGCCTGCCCCGTGTATACTTCTTAGATAAGACCCCCATAGAGCTTCACCAAAACTCTGCTCTTTTTGGTTTGAATTAATTGATCTGGCCTTAGTGTGGAAACCCCAAACCACTCCACACAGACCCTAAAGAAGGCATGTGCCCCTCCTCCTGGTGCTTTCTCTGCCTATATCACCTCCCTGTGTGGTCCTTCAAGGCATGCTGTATATTTTCTGTAAGACCTGTGCATTATAAACTCTGTCTCACTTTCCCTTATGGTCTTTTGTTGAACCAAGTCTCACTATCCAACACTCCAAGGCTCTCTCTACTAACAAATGTTAATTTAACACAGTCACAACAATCCTCATTTTCTGCCTTCTTATGGATTAATTTAATCAAATTATGAATCCATTTTACCTCCTTTGTTGGCTTATTAGCTATAATTCATTGTTTTGTCATTTAATGATTGTTTTACATTTATAGTATATTTCTTGATCTTATCACCATCTACCTTCAAATGTTACTGTAGCACTTTCCTTCTCTCCCTGTTTGGATTTGTGTTATTATTGTCATGCCTTTTACTTTTATGTATATAAAAATACATGTGTTATGTATATTTATATATACTTTTATGTACATATTTAAATATATGTATCTTTTAAAATCCCACAATACATTCTGATTTTTAAATAGTCATTTATCTTTAAAATAAAGTTTAGATAATAAAAAAATCATATATATTTGCCCAGATAAGTTCTATTTCTAATGCTCTCATTTCATATTTCCATCCAGTTGTCTTTTCTTCTTCTGACTAAAAGAAAATGGTTTTACTGTTATGATGGTCTGGGGGTGATGTCTGAAAAAGTCTTTTTTTCACATTTTTTGGAGATATATTTTTATCAGGTAGATAATTCCAGGTTAACCACATTTTCTTTCAGTACTTTAAAGATGCTACTCCATTTTCTACTCACTTGCATATATTCTATGAGAAGGAAATCATCCTTGTTTTTATACATAACATGTATTGTGTTAAATACATGATTAAGTTAAATAAGATGTCTTTTCTTTGGGCTGTTTTAAAGATTTTCCATCACTAGCTTTAAGAAATTTGATTATGGGGTGCCTGGGTGGCTCAGTTGGTTAGGTGACTGCCTTCGGCTCAGGTCATGATCCTGGAGTCCCGGGATCGAGTCCCGCATCGGGCTCCCTGCTCGGCTGGGGGTCTGCTTCTCCCTCTGGCCCTCCTCCTCTCATGTGCTCTCTCTCTCTCTCTCAAAAAAAAAAAAAAAAAAAAGAAATTTGATTATGTTGTGCCTTGGAATACTTTTCTTGATGTGTGTTGTGTTTGAGATTTATTGAGGTTCTTGGACTTTATTGTTGTGGGTTTTTTAAATTGAAAGTACAGTTGACATACAATTTTACATGAGTTTTAGGTGTACAGTGTAGTGATTTGATAACACTATATGTTATGCTATGCTCACCACAAGTGTAGCTCCCATCTATCACTATACAATGCTATTACAATACCATTAGCTATATTCCCTACACTGTAGCTTTCATCCCCATGACTTAACCATTCCATAATGGAAGCCTGCACCTCCCACTCCTCTTCACACGTTTTGCCCATCCCTACATCCTCCTCCCTTCTGGCAACCACCAGTTTGTTCTCTGTATTTATGGGTCTGTTTCTGCTTTTGTTTTTTATTTATTGTTTCTGATGTTAATCAATTTTGGAAAAAATTAGCAATTATTTTTTGAAAATCTTTTCTGTCCCTCTTTCCTCCTATCTGATATCTTCTAACCTTTGGAGTCTCCACTTACACATAAAAGAGACTACTTTAATTTTTCTCACAGTTCACTTATACTTTTTGTTATTTTATTCTCTTCTGTTCTCTGTGTTTTATTTTGGATAGTTCTTATTGTTATGTCTCAGAGTTCACTAATCCTTTTTTTCTGCATTGTCTAATCTGCTGTTACTTCCATTCAGTGTATATTTGATCTAATACAGTGTAGTTTTCATCTTCAGAAATTCAATTTGGTTCTTTTTAAAAATACATATTTCATATCTCTAACTTTTTAAACATATGGAATGGAGTTATAATAACTATTTGAATGTACTTGCTTGGTAATTCTAGCATTTGTGTCAGTTTAAGGTCACTCTTGATTATTTTTTCTTCATAATGAGTTATTTTTCCTTCAGTCCTTATAATTTTCTATTGGATATGAGACTTTGGGACTTTCATCTAGGTGGCTATTGCATATTTTTTATACCTAACATATTTTTCAGCTTTGTTCGGGGTACAAGTAGATTACTTGAAAACAATTTTATCCTTTGAGATTCTGATTTTAAGATTTTTAAAGGAACAACTGGAGGTGTGCTAAGTATCCTTCATGGATAAGAAGAGCTAAGTATTCTCCATGACTGAGGTAAGACCGTTTGTGTACTATACTCAATGTTCTGAGAGGTTTTCTAGTCCTAGTGGAGAAAAGCACAATTCCTGGTGCCTGTGAGCACCAGCCATTGTTTCCTTTAATCCTTTCCCCGGGGTTTATTTACCAGTATTGGACAGCTTCCACAGGTATGCACTGATGCATTGTATGTTGAATACTACAAGGATATCCTCCACAGAATTCTGATATTCTCTGTTAATGCCCCTCTATATTTTCTGATAATCCGACTGCAAGATCTAACTGCCTAGAAAATTCTTGTTTCTTCTGACTCTCAGATCCACCCTTTCAACTCAGGGAATCTTCCTCGGCCTGGATAGGTTACCCCTCTCTGCACTGATTCATTTGATTCAAGTCTCTTAGAACCCTCTTGTCCACATTCAACATCTTAAAAACTGTTGTCTCCTATACCTCATCAGTTTTCTGTTATTTCAGGCAGGAGGTTAATTTGTGTCATTGTTACTCCATCTTGTTCAGAATCAAAAGTTCTTTCCTCTTGGTTTAGCCAGGTGGACAGCCATCTAGCTAAAGACTACACATATTTGCCTTTATAGACTGGTGCAATCATGCAAATAATTACTGATTGATGGGATAAAATAAGTTATATATGCACATTCTGAGGACTGCCACTTAAAGGGTTGCACCTGGACTCCCCTCATCCTTTCCCCCAGGTGACTGATTAAATCATGAGAACAAGAAAAGATGCATGGAGGTTGAAAATAGCAGAACTCTTTAGGTTGACAATAGAGAATATAAAAAGAAAAAAAAAAACCCTTATATTTTGATAAAGCCAGTGAATTCTTGAATCTTGTTTTATAGCATAATGGTCTATATTCTAAATAAGAGAAAAAAGATGTTGTGAGGAAAAACTATAAACCCAGTCCAGGGATTGTTGAATTTAAAGTCCCTGTGGAGATGGATATGTAAGTGGAGAAGATTCTGAAGCCCAAGACAGTGGTCCAGTTGGAGATGTGGACTTGAGAGCAGCCAACATGCAAGTAGAAAATGAAATCTCAATGTGTGATTGAATGTAAAGTGGAAAGAGAAGAAGGAATAGGCTAGGAATCTGAGATAGTAGTTCTCAAACTTGGCTGCACTTTGGAATTAACTGAAAAGCTTAAGAAAATATATTGAATCCTGAGTTTCTCCCCCAGATTTTCATATTTAATTACTATAAGGTATAACTGGGCATCATGACATCTAAAAATTCCACTGCTGATTCAAATATGCAGCAAAAATTGACTTCTGCTGTTCTAAAATATATTAAAACTTAAGGAAAAATGGAAAAAGATATGCTCACAAAGGAGACAGGGGAGGAATAGGGAATGTGATAGGAGGAAATCTAAGAGAATGTAGTGTTTTGAACTAATTTTGCAGAGAATAGGCCCCAAATAAATAAATGCTGTGTTCCAATTCTGGATTTTACATGTTGCCATGTAACTGAATTTGAGAATGTGTTTTTAACCTAAAGCAACTTACTAGATGTGAACCTCAATACAATCATCTATAAAATGTGGATAATAACCCATTCCATTTCACCTCATCACTATATGGATAATAAGATATTTGACAGTACCTTGCAAACAATAATGTTACACCATTCCCAAGTGAGGTTTTTAAAGTCAAATTCTGTTTCACTCCTGACGTCCTACTTTTCTAACTTTCATAGGAAAATTAGGTCTATGTCTAGGAGATGACTCAGGAAAGAGAAATTCAGGGTGAATATAAATGACAGATAATTATTTGAGTTTCCTTTCCCTCCTAATGGCATAACTTCATCACCATTTTGACTACTGCAACAATTCTGTTAATCATGTTTCTGATGTAATTGGCAGTTAGTAGCAAGGGAAGACAGTCTTGGCAGAAGGAGTAGGTTCCTCTGTCATTATTGAACTAGCAACCAAGAATTCAGAAAATTTTGTTGAGTGATGGCAAAAGGAACCATCATAGTTCATTCCTAGAAGATACTGGATACTGGTAAGAATATATGATTTCCATTCCTTCCAGAGAGATTCTGCCTAGTTCAGCCTTGGGATAGAAGCATTAGAAGACACACTTATTGAACCTCTTTAAAGTTCAGATTAGCAAAAATAAAAAATAAATAAAAAAGAAAAATGTACCATGGGGAATAACCCTGCCCAGAGAAAATATTAAAAGGGTGACTTAGCAGTTTATTTACATCTCTAATTTCTGTAACTCCATTAGAATTGGGAGTAGTGAAGTGATCTTGAATGTTCTGATTAGAACACTTATTGGGAGCAAGCAATTAAATCCCAGGTGAATCAATAAATGGCTAGCAGTTTATAGGCAGTAAAATAGGGGCTTGCATCACCATCTAAATATTAGATACCAAGGAAGAGAAGGCAGCACAGCTATATAGGTTTATTTGGAGAATACATCTAGATTCCCATGCCTTGATCTTCTAAGTCAGACTTAAAACAAATCCTGAACAGAAGTTAGAAAAACTTACACCAGGATAAACTAAAGAATTACATCATGCTAAGGCTTACATGGTGAATGATACCACATTTTCATAGGTTGAGAAAAAAAGCTTCAATTTAAAAAAAGGCTGGTTGCATATAAGATAGGGAATCTAAAAGTCAGGTATTAAAAAAAGCAAACTATTTAGTCACTTGGAAAGTATATGATTCAATTTATGATTCATATATTTGGGGAGTATATGATTCAAGTATATGAATTTAATATAAAAATCTTATGAGGTGGTTTGTTATTTGGAATGTCTATTTTAATAAATTTATTTCTTTGTTCATTATTCCATCAGTGTATTATTAGGTCTCTCTTTTTTGTGGTATATGTGAAGGTTAATTAAGTTTGGTTCTACAATTTGAGAATTGCTTTCCTATAGGATAGAAACAAAACATTTATTTAATTTTAAAATACAGGATAGAAAGTAATGTAGATCACACAATATATAAATAAAATTATATAGGTGGGAGATGATATTTATAAACCATATATCTAACAAAGAATTCATTCATAACTAGAATATATAAAGAACTCCCAAACTCAGCAGAAAAAAAGTCAAATTGGAAATTGGGCAGAAGTCATGAACAGATATTTCAGTGAAGAGGATGTACAGATAGTAAATAAGGACAGAGAAAGATATTCAACATCATTAGCCATTAGGGAAATACAAATTAAAACCACTATGTGATATTTCTTCCTTCCCATCAGAATGGCTAAGATAAAAATAACAGTAACACCAAATGCTAGGAAAGATGCAGGAAAACTAGATTACTCTCACACATTACTGGCTAGAATGTAAAATTGCGCAGTACTCTGTGAAACAGTTTGTCAGTATCTTACAAAAAACTAAATGTGCACTTATCATATGACCCAGCAATTACACTCTTATGCACATCTATCCCAGAGAGATAAAAATGTATGTTCACACAAAAACCAATACACAAATGTTCATACCACCCTTACTTGTAATAACGCCAACCTGGAAATGACATTAATATTCTTTAATTCATAAATGGACAAAATGTAATACATCCATATCATGCAATATAATATTCAGCAATAAGGAGTGAACTATTGCTACACACAATAACTAGAAGTCTCAAAAGAATTAAACTGAGTGAAAAAGCCAATGTCAAAAGGTTACATACAATATTTTTCCATCTATATAATATTAATTAAATAACAAAATTATTCAGATGGTAAATAGATTAGTGGTTGCCAGGTGTTAGGGATGAGTAGGGGGGAAACTGTAGATAGAAAGAGGTAACATGAGGGAACCTTATAACTGGTGATGAAACAGTTCTGTATCTTAATTGTGGTGATGGTTACATAAATCTGCATGTGTCATAAAATTGTATAGAACTTTACACACATCTATACAACAAACAAATGGGTTAGTGTACAACTGGTATGATCTGCATAAGCTCTGCATATACCACATTTCTGGTTTTTATATTCTACTATAGTTTTGCAAGATGTTATCATTTTGGGGAAAACTGGATAAAAGGAATTTGGGGTTTTCCTCTATAGTTTTTTTTAATTTTTTGTATTTTTAATAGTTCTTATGAATCTCCATTTCAAAATAAAAAATAATAATAACTTATATGAATATTCAGAGTAAAGAAACCAGAGGGAATTTCATAAAAAAAAAAAAGAATATAACTTTAAAAATAAAGATTTGGCTTGTTCAAAGTTTAGAGGGCTTCAAGAGAAGGATCTTAATAAAGACTATATGTAGATGGAAGTGTTTATAACACAGTGGTTATATGAAGTAATTCTGTTGGAACAAGCTAGGGTCAATGAAGTAGTGAGAGGTAAGTTTTGGAATCTAGGTCGGGCTTAGATGTTACAGAGCACTTCCAATGTTAGGATAAGAAGTCTGACACCATTAAGTTTGAAGCTGATGGTCATGGAAGGCTTGTGAGATGTTAACTAAATTATTAAAGCTATGCTAAATGGATTCAAGATAAAGTAAACATAGGGAGAATTGTGTGAAGGCTATCTTAATAGCACAGATGACAGATAATGAGTTTATGCTAAATCAAAATAGATTTGGTGAAGATGAAATCTATCATTTATAAGAATTGATTGGCTGTAGGAGAATGAAAAAAGGGATTGAACTTGTGACTCTTGAGATGTGTCTGTAAGGAGATAAGGACATTGATGAGCATAAAGGTTTCTTTGTACTAAAAACCTAATTTGCATTTGGTCCCCCGGAAATAGTTTTTTGAGGTTTATATCATCTCAACTTTTGGGGGGAGCATCTACTAAACCAACATATACAAGTATATGTCAGTATGATTTTAATGAAAATGTCATTTCATAGAAGAAAAAACAAAAAAGGAAATAAAAAAATGCATTTCTTTTAGACTATGCTGTATAAATATATCACAGAGCACTGAATATTTCACTCACTTTATATTTGTCTGTATTCTTTTAGAGCTTGTATTAGAATTTCTTTGTTGGGCAACCCTCTCAGGTCCCCTCCCTCTTCGGGAGTTTTTTACTATCACTCAGTGAACTTTGCTTTGCTGCCCACCAATCTCTACAAATTCTTATTAGTGGAGAAAGCAGCAGTTTAATTTGTATAACATTCATACCTATGCTTTGTCTGATAACCTCCCACAAATGGCTCTCCTGTCCCCCAACATCTTTCTTTTCTCTTAAACCAGAGATAGCATTTAAAGTGATGGCTTGGGGGTGCCTACGTGGCTCAACTGGTTAAGCATCAGACCCTTGATTTCGGCTCAGGTCATGGTCTCAGAGTCGTGAGATCGAGCCCTGAGTCAGGCTCCACATTCAGCGTGGAGTCTGCTTGTCCCTCTTCCGCTGTTCCTTGCCCCTGCTCACCTGTGCTCTCTCTCTCAAATAATAAATAAAATCTTATAAAAAAATAATAAAGTGATGGCTTGGGCCATTTCAGGGAGTTACTCAGTTTTCCTAGTTGTCTCCTATATATACAGGAAGTATACATGCTATTAGACTTCTGTTTGTTTTACTCCTGTTGATCTCTCCTTTTTTTACATGTTGAAGTTGGGGAGAAGTCTCAGCCAAGAACGTAGAAGAACAGAGGAAAATTCGTTTTACTCCCCTACAAATCAAAACTGAGATTTTCCCTATTTCACACCTAAAGGGGAAAAAATGCCATTAATGCAGGAAGGAAAATCCTTGAAAAGTTGTCAACCTCTGTTCTGTTCATTTTAATTGTCTCATTGGTATTGAACTATACAAGCCTAAGTAGAACAAGTTAAATTTCCTAAATATTTTCCTTCTTGAGGTTTATTAATCAATAGATAAATGAGCCAGAGGGAATAGTAACAAAATATTACTTACCAATGTAACATAAATAAATTTTCAGAATGTTACCAAAAGAAAAACATTTATAAACATTTTATTGCATATAAATTTAGAAACATGCTTTTGAGGACCTGGATTTGAGTTGAAAAAATTTATCATCTCTTTTTTATTTACTGAAAATAGCGATATTTCAGGCACATACTTCAACCAGTTTGTATAACTGCAACCCATGCTAAGAAGTTTTAAATATGAAGACAGAAGGTTTAGTAATAGAAATAAAGAAAAAAAAACAGCTGAGAAAATTAAATTAGGACTTACAGATTCAATATAATAAGTAGTCAGATAAGTATAAGTGACCTAGAAATACAAGATATACAAAATGACCTGAGATAAAAGCATGGATCCAGAGAAAAATTTCTCTAGACATAAGTCCAACCATGATGTTCTGGATGCTTGAGGGTGATATTTACATAAATGTTTGCTTCAATATTACTTCCTCAAATCATAACACTTATAATGTCATTAAAATTAATAATCTATAATATAATCATGCAAAAATAATTAGAACATTGAAATGAGTATCCAGATAACTCATATTTCTCAACTAAAAAAATGACATTACTTCTATTGTTATTGTTTTTTTTTTTTTCAGTGTTTTGGGATAATTATGTGAAATAGCTCTGCAGATGCTTTAAATTAGGTTTCTGCAAAAGCAGATATCAACACAAGAACTTGGGTACAAGTAGTCTATCTACAGTATAATCCAAGAAGATACAAGTGAGAGAATAGTAAAGTTAGACAGGGAATGGAGAAAAGCTAAGAACATATATAAATGAGCAGATTATCACTGTAAGCAAGAGACATCAAACACATTGGGAGCCTATAAGAGACTATGTGGAACACACCTCTGAATCTTTGAATTACTCCACAAGAAGATAGATATGCTAGTGTTAGGGAGGAAGAATTTTCTCTACCTTTCAAGGTCCTTCTAAATGGACTAAGAACCAAATTGACCCGAGACAGATTAACAGGAAAAAATAAAATTTAATAGCATATGTACAGGGAATACACACAGACATGCAAATTCTAAAGACATTCAGGCTTATATGATGCTTATATGAGCTAAGAAGAGGGGTAAGAGTCTGAGGATACAAAAGGGAGAAATACCATTAGCAAGAAGGTGAAAGATGTTTGGAAACAAAGGTTTCCCTGTTACGTAGATAAGTTTCTTAAGTAAAGAGGAATCTCTGTTAATACTCTCTTCCTGGGGCGCCTAGGTGGCTCAGTTGGTTAAGCGACTGTCTTCCGCTCCGGTCATGATCCTGGAGTTCCGGGATCGAGTCCCACATCGGGCTCCCTGCTTGGCGGGGAGTCTGCTTCTCCCTCTGACCCTGCCCCCTCTCATGCTCTATCTCATTCTCTCTCTCAAATAAATAAATAAAATCTTTAAAAAAAAAATACTCTCTTCCTGATACAAGGAGGCAATTGAAGGGGAGGTAAAGAGTTTCTTCTAAATCTGCAGGGTTTTGATTGCTTGTAACAAAACAATGTTCATGTCAAAATGGCCTATCTTGGGGTGGCCGGCCCTTGGCCCCCATACTAGTGAGGGTTGCCCTTGGGCCATCGACTCCTTCACTCTTTCAGATTCCACTTGGTCAGAGCAAACAATCTCCTGCAGTACGTAAGGAAGTCTTCCCCCAAAGTCCTAACTAAGAAGTGGAATAATTTGAGCATCTGAATAGGAAGTCCTCAGCATGCCCATATTATGTATCTCTACTGCTACCACAACTTCAGGAGACTCATGTGGGCCAAAAGGATAAGACAAGGCATCAACAGTATCTACTACAATTGATGATTCTGCATTTAAAATCTAATGCAGAGTCATCAAGTGTTGAAAAGAGTATATTTTCAGGCGCCTGGGTAGCTCAGTTGGTTAAGCGACTGTCTTCAGCTCAGGTCATGATCCTGGAGTCCCGGGATCAAGTCCTGCATCGGGCTCCCTGCTTGGCGGGGAGTCTGCTTCTCCCTCTGACCCTCCCCCCTCTCATGCTCTCTCTCTCATTCTCTCTCTCAAATAAATAATAGGAAATCTTAAAAAAAAAAAAAAAAGAAAATAGTATATTTTCTTCCTTAGAATAAACTCTCCAGTTTAATCATGTCATCTGTAAAATCTGTGGTAAATTGATAAATGCATGCAATTTTTTTTGTTTTTGAATATCATTGTTTAGGCAAAAAGATTAAGACTCTGGCCACATATTCAGAATTGGTGTGGGAGACTGGGATGTGAAGAACTTAAAAATTTCTCCTAGAAAGGTAAAGAAGAAATACAATAAAAGCAGGGTTTTTTTTTTTCTTACTTAATCTTTTTGGTGTCATAAATGTCTAGCACATCATTTGCCAGGAATCAACTTTGTGCTAGAAAAATCTGACTACTTTTACTGCTGTCAAAAACCAACCTCTGTGCTCCAGAGCTGAAATATGTAATATGAAAACAAGTTTGGGTAGAAAAGGGTAAACAATAGCTTTTTTGCTTTGCCAGGCAAAAGAGGGCAGAGGAAGAGGCTGGGGGTTATATAGGGAAATATAGGATCGAGCTGGTTTCAACAGGAATTGTGTACATGTTGCCACCCACATTCTTATGTTTTCAGGATGGTACCAGATTCTTGAAACAAAAGACTTAAGAAGGGAAGAGGGGAGGTTTGCAGAAGAGAGGAAAAAGGTTACTTAGTTTAAAATTGAGCCTCACTGAAGCATTAATGCAGCCATTTTGAGTTTTGTTCAACTTTATGCTTTTAAGCAGTGTTTCATTACCAATGGAGTTAAATACATCAATGTACTGAATTTTCTTAAATTTAATGGGAAAAAAAAACCCTTTAATTTGTGTTTTATTTTAAGAAAATGGTCAGAATTCTATCTAAGAAATAGAAATCAGGGTAATGTTTTGCACTATTGCAAGAAGACGTACAGGAACAAAATGTAAAACAGGTACACCTGTTATTTGGCTTGAACTTCAAAAAATTCATAAACACTGTAGGGGCAGAAAAGTTTTCCTTTCTTCCCTTCTAGGTTCTTTGGCTGGTCTAATAATTAAATTGATATAAGACAGTTTAACAGGAGAAAAACAAACAAGTTTAATAACATGTATAACTCTTGTATACCTGGGAGAGACCCAGGAAAACTAAGTAACTCTCCAGAATGGCCCAAACTGTCACTTTAAATACCATCTTCAGCAAAAGACAAAAGAAGATGGTGGGAGTGCGGAGTTTTATGGAGGTTTCCAGGAAAAATGGTAAACAAGGGTAAGGTGGTTATGTAAATTTAAATTCTTGTCTTCTTCATTGATAAGAGTTTCTAGAGATTGAATCATCCTTCTATTTCCTGAACACAGCTAGGAAGGCATCTCTTACAAATGGAGATTTCCCTTATAAATGTAAATGCCTTTTACAAAAGGGTAACTTCTACTCAGTTTTCAAAGCTTCCCCTGGGCCTGCCATTTCTGAAAAATAACAAGTCAACAAGTTTAAAATAATCCTCATGCCTAAGAGACACATTTTGGGGTGCAAATTCTGCTCCTCTTCAATACTTTGTGCTTAAGATGAGAGAATGTCTGTGTTCACAAGATTGCCAGGTATTCTTTAAACTATGGAATTACTCTCCTTCAAATTCAATAGGAAGAGCAGAATGTTCATCAAGGCAAGTAGGAAACTTCATGCACAATTTCTCAGCCATCTTAATGGAAATTCTGTATTTAACTCCCCAAGCTCTCAATAAGCACATCTCTTAAGAAGATGCTTTCATCTATTTAATTGTTTTTGAAGTTTGATATTTCTTCTATGAAAATGGCTTTGCTACTGAGTTGTTTTTATTCAATTCTGAAGAAGTGAAGCATAGCCATTTTAAGCAAATGTCTTTAAAAAAATACATCAAAAAGGCAAATACCATTAATGGGTAACATTAGAATTTTGAAAATCCAATAAAATGTAATAAGGATGTTGTTTTCAAGTCTAAGAATATACATATGTATATCTATATTTATCTGTATCTATATGTATTCTTCAGTATTCATTCATCTTACTGCAAAAACAAAATAACTAATGAGAGTTTGGCAAAAGAGAATAGATTTACAAAAAGAAAATAATCAAAAACAGGCCGTGAAAATTTTTTCCAAAACAAAGAAGTACAAATTTCCTGATTTAAAAGACCACCAATCGCCAGTTTAATGGTGGGGATGAAAAATGACACTGCCACATTAAAAAACAGAAAGACAGCATCTTCTAAAGTTAAACATCCATCTACTTGTAGATATTTATCTAAGAGAAAGAGAAATATATGTCTACACAAGATAGTATGTAAATGTTCATTGCAACTTTATTCCAAATAACCAAAAATCCAGAAACCACCCAAATGCACATTAATTTGTGAAGGTATAAGCAAATTTTGTATATCCATATAATGAAGTACTACTCAGCAACAAGGAATGAATTATTGATAAAACATTAAACTCTATGAATCTCAAGAGCAATATACTAAGTTGAAGAAGCCAGACAAAAAAGACTGTGTGTTTATATGAAATTCTAGGAAAATCAAAACTATGGTAACAGAATGGGGTGATTGAAATGTTTTAATTCATGAATGAAAGGGTAGTTATGTGACTTTATACATTTGCCAATCTTGTAGAATTATACACTTAAAATTGAAGAATTTACTGAATATATATTTCACCTCAAAGAAGTGACTGCACCAGAGGATATCATTGTGCAATTTCAGGGCTTTAGGGACAAAGAGAAGTTACTCTAGGGTTTCTGAAAACAAAAACCAAAACAAACAGGAGACATACAAAGGATTGGTTAGACTGAAAATTTGAACTTTATGCAGGAATAGTTTTCTTACATCAAATTTAGTAACTAAATGATTTACCAATAGAAAGAATAAAATTGTTTCCTGACTTGTAAGGGCAAAAAAACTA
The DNA here is from genome assembly GCF_002201575.2 of Neomonachus schauinslandi. NCBI lineage: Eukaryota > Metazoa > Chordata > Mammalia > Carnivora > Phocidae > Neomonachus > Neomonachus schauinslandi. The sequence goes on along the minus strand of NC_058411.1, from coordinate 67,446,677 downwards.
CATCAAATCAGATCTCCCATGCACCTTTCCAAAAAGATTCTGGCTAATGTGCTATAGTAAGCATAAACCAGGAACATATTTAAATAGCTAATACAGGAAAGAAGGGATCAGGTATTTGGAGATGGATGATGGATTTCCCAAGATCATGACCAAGGAATTCCAGTCATTACAGCTGGGTAACGGGCCTAGAGAGCAGTAACTTCCAACTCAGGTTCTGATATGATATTAATTAGAATTTGCTCAAGGAATCAGAAAGCATTCTGCGTAATCTATGTCAGAAGAATTTGAATAGACAGAGTTGGAGACTATCACATCTGTTTGGAGACATTAAGTAGCGATGGCCAGGAGGCATACCACTGAAAGGCTCAGCCTAAAGCACCAAGGCAGATGGTTCTAAAAAGCTACCTAAGCAGGAAGCCACTGGTATTCTCAATTTAAGGAAGTTCTTGCAATTTCAGCGTTGGCTGGAGAGAGGCTGGTTCTATGGACACCATAGTCCTACTCACATAGGCCAATGCATCTGGCTATAACAACCTCCTTGACTAATATCCTTTCCTTTTCTTTTGCCTTTGGGATCTTGCATGAGTACTTACTGGCCCATTCTAACTTGGAACCATATGAGTAAAAATATATTGAGAACTGTAGGTCTTGGCTTGTCTTCTGAACTGTAGAAGAGAGTTTTGAGGTATTGGTAGTAATATAAGATTTACAGAACTGATACCTTCAAGGAAAAAATAATTGACATCAGAAAAATTTTCTGTTATGTTGGAAATAGAGTTAGAAGATATATTTGAAAACTGATCTCATTCAATGAATAGAAAATAAATGAAAACAAGAAATTAATGATTAACCCCAAGGAAGGCAAAATTTGTCCAAGAAATTTAAAAGAATAATTACAGTGTACTCTAAGGCACAGCTTAAATTTAATGTCACTGTACAATATAAACATTATATTATGACTTAACCAAAAATTTATTTTTAACTATATATGAACAGTAGAGAGTAGAATGTTATTACTGTATTGTCTGGGAGTGGCAGCAGGATGATACCTAAATTCTCATCTTCCATAATAAACACTAATAAATTATGTCTAACATTGGAAAGAAAATAATAACAAATATCAACACTACAGCAATTGCCCTGACATTTAGTGATCAACAGACATGCCATCTCCAACACGGTAGGGTTCGAATTCTTTCGGTATACTCCTTTGGGCATTGCATGAACTGTTTCTTATATTATTCATATGTTACTTAGAATTTGCTTTGCCAATCCTTTATTACCCTAATCCCAGTTATAGTTATTAATTCTTCATATTACATTCCCTAGTACATGTTTAAATTACTCTGTGGTTTCTGTCTCTTTATTAGATCTTAACTGATGCATTCATTAAGATTAGCTTCTTAAAATATCATAAAAGTATTAGGTGGAATGTCATTTTGAATAAAAATGAAATGCATTAAAACTCAAATGATATGATGTTTTTCTGAAATCCAAATATTTAAGCAAGAACAATCTATGTTTTATTTTTTAATTTTTTTAAAAGATTTTATTTTATTTATTTGAGAGAGAGAGAGCATGAGCAGAGAGGAGGGACAGAGGGAGAGGGAGAAACAGACTCCCAGCTGAGCAGGGAGCCCACTGTGGGGCTCAATCCCAGGACCCTGAGATCATAACCTGAGCCAAAGAAAGACACTTAACCGACTGAGGCACCCAGGCACCCAAGAATAATCTACATTTTAAAAAGAATATTCTTATATTTCAAAGACATTTGAGAAGGATATGATGGGATAAAAGAACACATAACATAATTATCTGTACTGTCCAGTGTTGCATAATGAGACATAAATATGCATCATCTCCTTTGCTCAGTACAGGGGAAAATAATAATAATACTATTATTATTATTCTCTGGAGTCCTTTTTCAAAAAAATGGACTAGTTTAATGACAGATACTATGCTGTGTAAGCTTCTCCTTACAACCTGTAATAGTTTTGAAAAACAACCAGTACATAGTTAGGCTCTACTTGAAACTATATACAAAATTTTCTATTGTACTCTTACTTTGGAGCTTTTACTGCTTAAAGGTAATGAGCTTGATACTCTTCCCTGATATATGCCAAGACTCATCCAGTTGATTGAATGAGCTAGTTGTTTTTCTTCCTGTCTTTTGGCAATTTAAATAGTTGTCTCACCTTCATGGGTTCTTACACTTCTTAAGGAGGAGAGGGAAAATTAGAAGATAATAAAAATAAATATTGCTAACTTCAAAATTGTTTATGCCTAACTTCTTTATAAAGAATTATAACTACTTATGTCCTTATAGCAGCCTGAAAATAAAATGCAACAGCTTATAAATCATTAATATACTAGTTAAAATAAATGTTACTAGAACATGTTATAAAATTTTGAAGTAGAGAAAATTTCCAATGCATTTTTTGTGCATATGTATTAATGTTATTTGGTAAGCATAATATTGGCCTATGTCACAAAGTATATTTGATTTTTGATCTGGTTTACTTGTTAAAAGCAATATTTATCAAAGTAAAAGAAATTGATCATTCAATTAAAAATTTGTAAGTTCCATGTAAATAAGTTTGCTGTACAAGTAAATTATAATCATTTACATACAGGTAGTATAACAGAGTTATGGAAGTGGAAAATTAAGCAACTAAAACATCTAATACTACAGTTGGTTAAATAGGCCAAAAAGATAAATGGTTTGCTCAGCTTAATATCAATTAATGACAAGAAAGCACCATAATTCATTTTCCTATTATTCCAGTGATCATTCCTTTATGTCACAATATCATGCATATATTCATTTATTAAATACATCTATTATGGGCTAGCTTATGTCCTCCTATAATTTATATGTTGAAGTCCTAATCCCCAGTATCTCAGATATGACAGTGTTTGTATGTAGAACCTGTAAAGAGGTAGTAATTAAGGTTAAATGAACTCATATGTGTAGGCCCCAAACCACTATCACTGATGTCTTCATAGGATAAGAACATTAGATACAGACACATATGCCCATAAAGGGAAGAAATGTGAAGACACAATAAAGAGGTAGACATTTGTAGTTCAAGGAGAGTAGCCTTAGAAGAAACCAAACCTGCTGATACCTTGATTGCAGACTTTTAGCCTCCAGAACTTTGAGAAAATAAATTTCTGTTGTTCAAGCTACCCAGTCTGTGGTATTTTGTTATGGTGGTTGTAGGAAATTACTACATGCCAATGTCATGCCAGACACAAAAATACAAATAGGAATAAGATGTCTTTAACTTTTAGAAACATACCCTAGTGGGAGAGAGAAATATCAAGTACATAATTACAGAATAATGTTAAAATAACTATATAATTTATGGAGAAATCACTGTGATTATATTGGATACATTTTTTTAAGGCATGATTGTTGAGACAGTAACACACAAAAAATTCTGGAAGTTAATTCTGGCAGTGACTACTTAAATAAACCAGGAAAAACACACACACACACAGAAACCCAGACAGTAGTTACCATATGATCGGAGTTTACTGAAAACATGCTTCAAGACTTTATACATGGAATATAAATTCCTATTATCTCATCTGCTGATTAGATCATGCTCTCATATCCCTGTTGAAAAGTAATGTAATGACAAATTAAAACACTAAATTTCAGTTGTTTACAATATATTTTTTACAGAATTGCTATATACAAACAGGAAAAAAAATGCACAAATCATAATTCTCCAATTTAATAACCACAAAATGAGCACACATGTGTAACCTCCAGCATCATCAAGAAATAGAATGTTCCTAACACTTAAGAAACTTTTAACATGCTATCTCCAGTTATTACAATCTCCAAAATTAACCATAATTCTGACTTCATGTTAGTTTCATAGTTGAATTTTCTAAATATATTTATTATTATAAATTTATCTCTTATTATTATTATTATGACATAATAATCTTAAAAGTGTATGTGTCTAATAACAGAGCTTTGAAATACATATAGCAAAACTTGAAAATTGAAAGCAGAAAGAGATAAATCCACAATTTAAGATTGGAATTTCAAGAAACATCTGTTAGTAGTTCAGAGAACATTTATAGAGAAAACAAATACAGATATAAATGATCTGTATTATATTATCAACGAATTTTCCTAATTTATAGAACATTCTACAAGACAATGTAAAATCATGGTGCCAGGGAAGGCCAACTAGGGAGCTGAGACTTACATGACCATCAGCTGGTAATAAGTCCTCCCATTCATCAGTGTCAGTAAAACCCACATGGAGGACATAAACTTCCAGCTCATCTAGTAGTAATGAGGTGCCCATCTCCTTCTAGGCTAAGGTAGAATCAGGAGAGGCCTACTGGAGAATTAGGAATTTCACCATCACCGAGTTGTAACAAAACAACTTGCACCACAATGTCAGTGGTGTCACAACTCCCAGTCCTGCCTAACAGTAACAAAGAGCTCAATTCCCTTGAGTGTCAGTGCAGAATAAGTGGGGAACCAGGACTTCTCTTTCTATCAGGCAATAATGAAGTTTTATGCAACCCCTACCCTGTTTGGAGCAGTGTCACAGAAAGCCTGTTAAAGTCTTAAGATGATAATAGTGTCTCAAAACGTAATACAAAAATGTCAAGCTTTCAATTATAAATTGTTCATTATATCAAAAACTGGGAAGATATGAAATCTAATGAAAAAGATGACCAATAGATGTCAACACTGCAATGACAGAGATATACAACTTATCTGAAAAATATTTAAAACAGTCATGATAAACATGCTTAAGCTAGCAATTGCAAAAAGGCTTGAAACAAATACTAAAAGTAGAAGCAAAGAGATAAAATACCTCAGCAGAAAAATAGAAAATATAAAGAGCCATATGGGAATTTTAGGAGAAAATATTCAATTACCCAAATAAAAAGGTCCAAGGGCCAGTGGATGGGCTTAATAGTAGAATGAGATGGTGAGAAAAATGGATCAGAGCCTGAAGGTAAGACAATAGAAATTATGTAATCATTGTGAGACTACAGCAAAAGATCTAAATTTTATGTTGTCGGAGACCTGGGAGAACAGGAGAAAAGACTGGGGCAGAAAAATTACTTGAAGTAACAATAGAGGAAAACTTCTCTAATTTGGCAAAAGACCTAAACCTACAGATTTAAGAAGCTGAATAAACACCAAACCCAAAAATATTCATGCCATCAAGATAAATCATCATTTAATTTCTGAAATGACATCCTAACAATAGAGGAAAGATAAAATGAGAGCAAGTTTCCTTCAGAAACAACAAGAGGCCAAGGAAGTGGCACAATATTTTTCAAGTCTTGGAAGAAAAGAATTGCCGACTCAGAATCCTATACCCAGTGAAAAAATTCTTCAGGAATAAAAGGGAAATCAAGACATTCTCATATAATTGAAAACTAAGAGAATGTGTCACCAGCAGACCTATTATAAAAGAATGGATAAAGGAATTTCTCTAAAAAGAAATGAAACACAAAATGAAGGAAACATAATATTAGGAAGAAAGAAAGGAGTAAGAAAAAATATCAGCAAACAAAATATACCTTTCTTCTCCTTATGAGTTCTTTAAATTATTGTTGACATTGAATCAAAAATTATAATACAGATTGATTTTGTTCTAAATGTATGTAGAAGAAATATTTAAGAACAATATATTATAAGCAGGGATGGGTGAATGTGTAAAAGACATAAAATTTCTGTACTTCACTTGAACTGGTTAAAAGATGACACCAATAGACTGTGGTAAGTTGTGTATAGATGTTGTTATGCCTAGCACAACCACCAAAAAATTCTATATAAGGAAGGATATAAATATATGAAAATATGGAAAAATAAAAATTGAATTTCTAAAAAATGCTAAAGTAATCATCATGAAAGCAGGAAAAAGAAAAATGCAAGAGAGAATAAAAAAATATAAGATGACATACTGAGGACCAATCCTATAAATATAAATGGTCTAAATTCACCAAATAATAGATGGATTGGCAGAGTTCATTAAAAAATCTGACCCAAGGGGCACCTGGGTGGCTCGTTGGTTGAGTGTCTGACTCTTGGTTTTGACTCAGGTCATGATCTAGGGTTTGTAAGATCAAGCCCTGTGTCCAGCTCCACACTCAGTGGGGAGTCTGCTTGAGATTCTCCCTCTCTCCCTCTGCCCCTCCCCCCACTCACACTTGTTCTTGCTCTCTCAAATAAATAAATCTTTAAATTAAAAAAAAAAAAACACTTGACTCAATTATTTGCTATCAATAAGAATCTCAACTGAAGTACAATTGAGATTGTATAGGCAGGTTGAAAGTAAAAGGATTAATAAAGATATATCATCTAAACTTGAATCAAAGGAAAACAAGAGTGGCTATAATATTAGAAAAGTAGATTTCAGAGCAAAAAGAAAAAATTACCAGAAAAAGAGAGGGACACTATATAACAATAAAAGTCTACCAAGAAGACATACCATTCATCAAAGTGAGTTGCAAAATGTGAAGCAAAATTGATCAAACTGAAAAGAGAAATACACAAATCCACAGTTAAAATTGAACACTCCTCTGGACAGTCTAATCAACCAACTAAATAGAATGTCAGCAAGTATATATAAAAACTCAACAATAACATTAAACAACAGATCTAGTGAAAAAGTTCTAGAACATTTTAACCAACAAGAGGAAACACATTAATTTCAAGTGCCCATAGAACATGTAGGCTTTTAAAAAAATCCTAAAAAATTTAAAAGCATAGAAATCATATAGAGCATGTTCTTGAATCACAATGAAATCAAACTAGAAATCAATAACAGAAAGATAGAAAAATTTCCAAATATGTAGAAGCTAAAATACACACTTAAAAATAATCTATGGGTCAGAGAAGAAATATCAAAGTAAAATTTAAAGATACATTTAAATGAATGAAAATGAAAGGACAGCACACCAAAATCTGTACATAGCTAAATCAGTGCTGAGAAGGAAATGTACAGCAATAAATGCAGACATCATTAGAAAAAAACTTCAAATAAATCATGTACACTCCCACTTCAAGAACAAAGAGATGAATAAAATAAACCCAAAGCAAACAAAAGGAAGGAAATAATAAATATGACATCAGAAATCATTGAAATAGAAAATAGAAAAAATAAACAATGTAAATCAATCAATGAAACAAAGAATCCATTCTTTGAAAAGGTCAATAAAATTGACAAACATCTAGGAAGGCTGGCAAACAGAAGAAAAAGTACCAATATCAGGAATGTAAATAGGATATCAAGACAGACCCTGCAGATATTAAAAGGATAAAAAGGAAATACTAAGCAACTCTAAGATGCGTAAATTTAACAATTTAGACAAAATGGACTTATCCCTTGAAAAACTCTTCTGCAACTCACCCAAAATAAAATAGATAATTTGAATAACCCTAAAGCTATAAAGGAATTGGATTTGTAATTTAAAACTTTATATAAAAGAAATCTCTAGGTCCAGATAGTTTCTATGAAGAATTCTACCGAACTTTTAAAGAATTAATACAAATTCTATACAACTCTTTCAGATATTTAAAGAGGAGGAAATACTTCTTAATTGATTTTTGGAAGCTATTATTATACTAATGCCTTATGCCACACAAAAAAGTCCTCCTCATCCCTAGAGAGTATTGTCACTTATGAATATAGACACAAACATATTTAACAAAATATTAGCAATATACAATATGTAACAAGTATATACATGACCCAGTGGGGTTATTCTAGGGATGCACAGCTGGTTTAGTGTTCACAAATTATTTAATGTCATTATTAATAGGCCAGAAAAGAAAAATGACATGACTATGACTATGCCAGTCTATGTAGAAAAATCATGTGAAAAATTTCAGCACTCATTTATGATAAAAACTCTCAGAAAAATGGGAATATAAGTGAACTTCCTCAACTTGACAAAGAATTTCTACAAAAAACCTACAGTTACCATTATATTTAACAGTGAAAGACTGACTAGTAGACCAGTAATTGCAGCATAACCAGGAAAATAACAAAATTGACCAGGGATGTAATAGCCATTGACCCTGCACAGTTTTGAGGTCCCCTTCCACTCTGGGGTATAAAAACCCTATAAATCACCTCCTCTATTTTGAGACTAAGAGAGGTGAAGCAGGACATTGAGACACTGAATATTTCACCTAGAGAGACTCTGAAGTGTCACTCAAAAGATTGTTTCAATTAGTTGTGGTAAGGAGTTGTATTCCTATTCTATTGCTACTGTAACAACTTACCAAAAACTTAGAGGCTTAAAACAACACAATTTCATTACCTTACAATTCTGGAGGTCTGAAATCCAAGATGAGTGTTAGTAAGCTAAAATAAGGCATTAGTGGAATTGTGTTGCTTCTGAAAGCTTGAAGGAGAAAATTTGCCTATTACGTAAGTATACCAAAAAAACCCCCAACAAAACAAAAATCCTCCACATATTTCTTTTCCATTTTGCACAATACCCCAGCCTTTTATAGTGTGACTAAAATGTGAAAATAACACATTCTTTCTCTTTCTCTCTCTCACACACACACAGACACACCACGTGCACACACATGAGAACAAAAAATTTAGTCCAGATGGAGTTTAGGATTGAAATCATGTTTCAGACAAATTCACTAAACATTACAAGTTTATGGAATAATGAGACCATTGGTATTTATCAAATTCATTCATTGTAAAAGTGTATGTATGGAATCTACTTTGCTGAAAATTGTCTATATTAGATAAAAGGACACATGAATGAATAAAGTCTGATATGATAGTGTAGTTAAATAAACAAGAAATCTTCTCAATAAATATATTACCAAGTAACAATAGATCAGTGCAACAAACAAAGTTAAAAATTTCAGGCCAAGGAGGGAACATTTGTGGGAGTAGTAATTGTCAAGATTATGTAAGATCAAGATTCTGTGATCACTGCAAGAGATGTGAGTCAGAGATTTATTAAAACCCTTTACATTTTCTTACATATCTTTATGTATTCATAATGTTTTGTAATAGAGACATCACAGATAAAGTTTTCTTCTAGCATTGTTTGCTAAAGATTTTTGGAAAAACTACTTTGCAATTAATTTTTTCTTTGTTTTTTTTTTTTTGAACACAACAAACTTTTAATTTATGGGTAGCTATTTAACAACCATATACTTTACTGAATAATATAGTTGTTATTGTATTAATTTAAAATAAATATATAAAGTAGAGAACCCAAGTTCAATATAGGTTCTTTGGTCTGCTGTTTCATATTCGACTGCTCTGTAGCTAAGTTTATGGGTCATTACTTCAGCAATCACTCTTAGTTTTCTGCCCAATATCTACTGCTCTCTTCTGTTCTCACTAAAAAGATCCCAGTTGAAGTACCCAGGTGCACAGCTCAAAATACACACCTTTTTCCATTCTCTAACAGCAAAGTTTCATCATGTTATAGAATTGTGGCCATTATTATGTAAGCAGAACTCCCTGCGAGGCTTCAGAGAGAGGTTTAGTGCCTCCCAGATAAAAAGTTTCACAGATATCTCCTGTTTGCCTTCTTCTGTCTACTTGGAATAGAGATTGCTACCAGAAGGAGCATCTTGGAACTACGAGGAAACAGTAAAAACTTTTTTTTGAATGTTTAAGTCACTCATACTAGGTTTTTTGTTACTTGCAGCAAATGTATTCTTAATGCAATAACACATTTGTTGTGTTTTAAGTTGCAAACTTTTGTGCAGATTAAAAATAAAAGATCTAGTGCTGGTGTACTCAGGTCTTGAACTAGTAGTTCACTCCTGTTGAGTTGGTTAGATAACCCCCAGTTGTTTTTTTCCATTAATTCTCTATATTTAAAATTACTGAGGGGCGCCTGGGTGGCTCAATCAGTTGGGCATCTGCCTTCAGCTCAGGTCATGATTCCAGGGTCCTGGGATCGAGTCCCACGTCGGTTCCCCTCTCCCTTCCCTTCTGCTGCTCCCCCTGCTCATGTGTGCTCTCTCTTTTTCTCTCTCTCTGTCAAATAAATAAATAAAAATATTAATAAATAAATAGATGATAAATAAATAAATAAATAAATAAATAAATAAATAAATAAAATTACTGGATCTTCTGAACTGCTGCTCTGGTTGTCCTTTGGGCATCTTCTTTTTAACTGAGGGCTAACATTCTACCTAGATAATCTTGTAAAGGTGCAAGAAAGTTTGGGAGGAGCATCCTTAATTATGGTGTGTCATACCAGACATTATATCTTGATTTTTCCTTCTTACAATTTGGTCCTCAAGAAATGGACAAAAATAATGGAAGAACTTCCCCATGATGTATGTAATTCTAGATGTTTCTCAATTAAATAAAATAATTATGTGGGTAATTAACTGTTTTACCACTCAATCTAGATCCCAGATTTCCTCTCATTCTCAGGAATGTCATCCATTTTTTCCAATATTTTACTTGCTACTATTTCCTTTACTACAAGGTATCAGGCTTCTTTTCCTGAATGCCTTCAAACATCATTTTTTAATAAAAAGAACCAGATGATACATAGTGATGAGTTGTTTAAAAACAATGGCATTAATATTTTCCAACATGTTGTAAAATAAAAAATGTTGAGTTAAGGCTTATGAAAACAGGGATAGAAGGACTTATAGTATGCAGATATAAAAGCAAAAATAGAGTAATACATCAATTTTCATAGTTACATATGTTAGGACAAAGTGTCAGTTTACAAATAAGACACATGAATCTGCTATCTCATTCAATATCAAATTTTTACTAATTTTAAGGACATGAATAATTATGAGGCATGTGAGAGGCATGGAAAAATCCAGAGTGTCAGCAACACTCCTCATGTCTTTCTTTTTTATTTTACAGTGTGTCTGACATAGATTTAACATATGCATTTTCACCTATTCTTGAGGAGCATCACTTACACAAAAGGGAGCTATGTGAGTTATGAAATATTTCCATTTTATGGTCTGAAAATTATGTAGCCTACATGACATTCTCTAAAGAGATGTATCAGATTTATTTACAGGAAGCAATTTAGATGGAGAAGGTACAGTTTGTGTAGAGCTAAAGTGTATTCCCCCAAGTTCATATATTGAAACTGTAACCCTCAGTGTCTCAGAATATGACTATATTTGGAGATCTCTTCTTTATAGCACCGATTAAGTTAAAATGAAATTAAGCTAATTAAGTTAAAATTAGGGAGAGCTTTAATCCGGTCTGATTTGTATCATCCTAAGGGGAGGAAACTTGGACTTACAAAGAGACATCAGGGTTGCAGGTAAACAGAGAAAAGACCATGTGAGGACACAAGAAGGCAGCCATCCACAAGCTGAGAAGATAGGCATCAGGAGAAACCAGACCTGCAAAATTTTGATCTTGAACTTCTGGTCTCCAGAACTGTAAAACACAAATTTCTGTTAAGCCACCCCATCTGTGGTATTTTGTTATGGCAGCCCTAGAAAACTGAGAGAGTTTTCTAAAGTATTCCAAACATAAGGGCTTACTCACTAAAAAATATCAGTATGTGTTTTGCAGAAGGCTAGACATTAATATATTTGCAAGATGATTTGACTAAGGCATCCTTCTGTCCTGGATACCCAGATAGATGGAAAATAATAGACTGCAGGCCTTTTCTTCCAAAACCATGGCACTGAAATTCTATTTGGTATATATCTGAAGACATTATCATACAGGTATGTCTGAGGGAAGATTTTAGTGTAAGTTTTTTATAGTGAGATTTGTTATAGCACGCTATAGTTCATGAGTCAAGTATACAGTTAGTTTTGATGGGCATTCATCATGGAACGATAGGCATCAGTTAAAGTAGCAGACTAGATACGGGTAATGCAACCTAACATAAAGTGGAAAAAACAAGGAATTATTTTGAAATTGACTACATGTTTCCATTCTGTAAATTACAAGTACTGAATATAAATGCTTGTTTTAAAAGAACATATACCAAAAAATCATTCCCACTTTCAACATCATAGAATAGCTTTCTGTATGGTATGTGGGAGAGGGAAATGCAAGTGGGAAATACAGAATAAAATGAATTTTTAAAAGCCTGAGAATTTTATGGCATACATCAGTGATAATGATGTGCCATGAAATGAGAAGTATTGTTAGTTCAACACATCTGAATTCCAACTTTAAAAGCATATATTAATAATAAGATTTAAACAGAGGAAATCCTGAACCAAAACCTTAAATAAATTTTAGTCACAAATATAAAGACATATTTTACAGTCAATACTAAAGAAAGTAACCTAAAAAGTATACAAGAACAGAGATGCAGTTTATTTTAGAGAGCTAATTACATAAAACAATATAGAAATTCAAGGAAATAATACTAAAGATTTCATTAACTGCTATTTATAAAAATATGTATTAGATATGTCTTTTGTGGTTGAAATTCTCATAGGAATTGAAAGGAAAAGAACAACAAGAATGAGGAAATTGTCTCAAATTTTAGATATCAAATCTAAAGATTCCAGTGACCTACTTACTGATTACACAGGAATATAAGAGAAGTCAAAAATAGCACTGAGGTAAAAAGAAGAAAAGCATTAAAAGTATTATTAGTAAAAAGAAGGAATTAGCTATTCTCTCAATTACCTACTTATTTATTTATTGCTTATCTTGCCAACAAAGACTATACAATGAGGGCAGAGATTTTGTCTGTCTTTTTCATCTCAGTACTGAAGTATCTAATCTAGTGTCCATATGTTCCTGAAATATGTATACTAATAACTGAGGAGTATGTGTGTGATGGAGAGAAATAGAAAGAGGACAGTTTTATCAAATGGCATGGAAATTCCCTGTAGGCAAGTAGAACTATGGGGTATTAGAAGATCTCGAGCTTCTTCCTCAATCATTTATTTCACAGACTCTTTTAAGTCCTCTTTTAAGACTAAAACACCTGGGGGATAAAGAAGATGTGGTCCATATATACAATGGAATATTACTCAGCCATCAGAAAGGATAAATACCCAACTTTTACAACAACATGGATGGGACTGGAGGAGATTATGCTAAGTGAAATAAGTCAAGCAGAGAAAGTCAATTATCATATGGTTTCACTTATTTGTGGAACATAAGGAATAGCATGGAGGACATTAGGAGAAGGAAAGTAAAAATGAAGGGGGGGAAATCGGAGGGAGAGATGAACCAAGAGAGACTATGGACTCTGAGAAACAAACTGAGGGTTTTAGAGGGGAGGGGGGTGGGGGGATGGGTTAGCCCTGTGATGGGTATTAAGGAGGGCACGTACTGCATGGAGCACTGGGTGTTATACAAAAACAATGGTTCGTGGATCACCACATCAAAAACAAATGATGTATTGTATGGTGACAAAACATAATAAAATAAAATTAAAAAAAAAAAAAAAGACTAAGGCTCCTGGGAATAAGATGATGGATGGGCAGACCCTTGTTCCTTACCTTCTCTGGTTAGTAGAAGGCATGGTCTTTGGTCTTATGTTTTCTTCATGCCAAAGAATAACATGAATAAAATTGGACATTATTTTATGATTTTAAAATGATTTTAACCTGTATAAACTTACATGGGAGATTCAGATTACAAGTCCTTTTAAATTCTAAATTTTCTATTGAAACACTCGCAATAGGTGTGCCAATGATAGGTGATCTATACATATATATGAATGCAGTCTTTTCAGTTACTTGGAATTAAAGTTCTTTCACAAGCAGTGTTCCTCCCTGTCTATTTAGGATTGACAATGACATTTGTCTTTACTCATGTGGAGATGCCTGATAACTCACTTCTATCACACACTCCACAGTCATGAAGTTTTAACACAAGAGATCAAAGCTGTCTTGGATTTCTTTTTCACTTCTCCTATGATTGCTGCTTGGAGAAAATAGGGAGAAAATGGGGAGGAGCATTAATTCATAAAATAAATTATTTTTGGATAATTTTTCTGTAATAGAATATAAAAAAACCTCTCAGTTACAATGACAAATTCAGAATACACGGTTATATGCCTCTGGCCATCACATGGTTTTGTTACCATGGCTGTTTCCTCTGGCTGTTTCCTCTGCGCGCGCACACACACACACACACACACATATTATATGACAGCATGTCTACTGGTTAGCGACTGGACACTGAGGTCAGAGTTTTTTAGATTGGGATTGAACACTATTATTCATTTACCTTCTAACCATGGGTTTGATACTTATCTATGCCTCATTTTTTCTCAGCTATAAATATTAGTAAAATATGTATAGAACTAAAATGTTTTTATAAAGATTAAAAGAGTTTATGTACAGAGACAAGTTCCTGACCTAGAGTAAGAACTAAATAAATGTTTTTTAATATCACAAGTATGTTTTGTGATATATGCATAGACATGCACGCATACACATATAACTGTATATTATGCAACTTTGAATTTGGCAAAATTAAGTGAGACCCTTGACTTGAATTTCACTGAGGCTAAAACTATAACATTTCCTTCATCTTTTTTAACCACACACATCAGCTTTTCTTTATAACTTTACTTTCAATATAAGAAAGTGTAAAAATACTCATATATCATAAGCAAATAAAATATTGAGGTGAAAGATTGCTTTAGCCACTGAGAAAAAGTTCTGCAGGCTCCGTATGCCTTATAACTAGGGTTATCATATCATCCAAAGTAGGGCAGCTTAAGAGTGCAATGTGTGTGCTTTTAATAATGACTCAGGCAAACCAGGAAGAATTGTCAGTCTACTCAATGAGAAGCATACACTTCATGTGTTCCAAGGACAAAGGCGTTTTAAAAAAGTGGTACCAACTTTTCTTGGTGAAATAGTGTCACCTATTTATGCTATGTATATACAGCTCAGGCTGAATTTGTAACTCAGGTAGAATTGTCCATTTTTTATTTTCAGATTATTATTATTATTATTATACGTAATGCTTTGTGTCTCACAGTTAAAAACAATTGTTTTAAACTTCAAGTGTTGCTAAGGTACAGCTGCCAGGATTTAGTGTGGATCACATTGTTTGAGGCATTTGTTCAGCTGTCTGTTGAATCCCCTGAAACTAATGCTCAGTCTATATTAATGTCTCAGTCCCGGGAAACCTCCGCCTATTCTCTCCTATAATTAATCTTGCAGGTACTGCCTTGACATTATTGGTTCACCAACAGAGCAGAACTGCCTCGGCCATCAATAATAATTCAACGCATTAGGATGAGGCCTGTGTACGGGCCACAGAGGTAGCCAGATCTGCACAATCTCCTGCATTCCTATCCAGTTGATGGGAAACTCTGCAATTGAAACTAGTTGTTTTGGTGGCTCAACAATTTGTAATAGAGGGGTCTTGGTGTTACTAATTGTTTTGCTTTATGCTTCTCTCCAAATGTAGCCACTGCTTGGCACAATGGGAGTGATTGTCTGTTTACTGAATCTTAATATTGAGGCTGTTACAAATTGTCTTTCACAGATGGTGGGAGCTTTTCAGATCGAGAGAGGCAGGGAATTTATTACTCAATATTTCTGTATTACTGATTGGGACGTGAGGAGCATAGACAATCTGTCCTACTGCAGGGTTTGCCGCATGGTTTTTTCCCTCTGCAAAATTATGGCTGGCTCTAGACGTTTTTCTCATTTTGTATAGATAGCAGCTGTGTAATTTCAAGCAGAATGTTTGCTTTGATCCCCCTTCCTTTAATTGAAATCCACAATTATGAGATTTGTTTCTTTTATGTTTGCGAGTTTATTGGTTTAATCTACAAAATGTGCTGTCTTGCTGTCTTACACAGTTAAAGGCTCCAGCACAGTTGGGATTTAAATGACAAACATTGGAAGGAGGGGCTTTCTTTTTTTTCTTTATTCGTTGGCTGTAAGAAAGAAACCAATAGGTACTTCTCTCCTCAGATAGCAGGCTATATGACAACCAAATAAACTATCATTCTGTAGAATTTGAAGCTATGTCTCTTGTGCATGTGTGTGTATACATACATGGACATAGGAATGATTAAGCTCATTTCTAAAAATGCCTGTGTGTGTGTGTTTAGAATGGAAGAGTAGCCAACTGACATAGGATCATCCCTTGGGTTAGAGTAACTAGTATCATTGATATAAAGTCAGCCTTAGCACATTTTAGGGGAAAGAGAGCAAAAGATTATAAAGTAGATAGATATAAACAGAGGACTACTTGGCCTCTGAGATAGTTTCACAACAATAACTTCAGTGATTACATGTCAATATGCTCTACAGTGGGTGAGGCAGTTTTCCTAAATAGTAAATTTCCAGACATTTGGAATTCCTTTTGATCAAAATGAATGAAAAAAAAAAATTCAAGTGAAGAGTAAGATTCCATTGCCAAGTTTACATTCTTCCTCTAATAATCTGTCATAAATTATAATTAATGTTTAACAACCATTTTGTTAATATTTTATTTCATTTCTTTTAAAGATTTTATTTATTTATTTGACAGAGAGAGAGCACAAGCAGGGGGAACAGTAGAGGGAGAGGGAGAAGCATGCTCCCCATCCAAGCAGGGAGCCCAATGCAGGGCTTGATCCCAGGACACTGGGATCATGACCTGAGCCGAAGGCAGACGCTTAATCGACTGAGCCACCCAGGCAGCCCAATATTTTATATGTTATATTTTTTTCTGATTCAGTATGGTGAATTTTAACTTGGAAATCTGGTCTGTGTCTATAAAAAGGAAATCCCATATTAACTGGTATTAGGTCAATTAGTTTGTAAGTGAATTAAACTTTCTATGCAACACCCTCACCCCACTTCAACTAATTGAATTAGTTTAACAGCCTTGATATCATTTGGGCATTTCTCTTAAATGCTCATGAAAAATTAATTCATTTTGGCTTCATAAAACAAGGGATTTTTCACACAACTCTTCCATTTGTTATTGTTTTTTTGGAGGGGGCAAGCAAAACAAGTAGTCACATGAATATTTTTTAAAAACTTTAGAACTGCACATTATGAGCATGTCTGCAATTCACTGTGTTGTCTCCTGACACGGTGAGGTCTAAAATCATTCCACTGTAGTATATATTCTTTAAACTATATCTGTGTGGGCTGTGTATTTTAAATTCAGAAGATATTTGGGTATTTCCTATATCCCATACTAACAGTTGGATTATAGGAAGAAAAATTATCCTAAAAATAAGCCATTCAGTAGACTACCACAAAGTCCTTGATATCTACTATTAGAAAAATTTCTAGGTGTTTTCTTTTTCTTAATAGTTATAATTTGATTATGCTTCCAAACTTCCAGGAATTTATTTATAACAAAAACCTTGGTGATTTTAGATATTTGCATTTTACACATGAAAAAAAAAAGGCTACTCAATCTTAAGTTACTTAAGAATATATAAAAAATTAAGGAAAAGGAACAGAATTCAAACCTATATCTTTCTGCAAAAACTGTGTTTTCTCTAATCTGACCCTATTGTTTTCCTTGGGTATGTAGTGACTTAAGAAACCAACACGAGGCTTTGCATTATGTGATGAAGGTTTAGGAAACTTACGGACACAGCCAGCCTGAAGATGCCAGGGGAAGGTAGATGGGAGAAAACAATAGTGGGATCTGGAAAGAGAAAGGAAAAAAAAAAATGGAAAAGGAGACTGGGGGGTAAAGAAAGCTCAAGGTAAACTATTCATTCACAATGTTTTTATGGGCAAATTCAGGCCATGTGTGAATAAGAGTTATCCTTATGGATAAGTGTTAGCTTTTTGGGGTCATGCTCATCTTTTTCATTTCCTACATGCAAGTCAGATTTCATTTATGATATCAACTCTTATGAGGAATATGCATTAAATTTGCACAAAGAGGTTTATAAGGTAACATTGCTTCATACCTGGCTTTATTCAAACCATTAAAGGAAATATTCTCTCTTGGTGCTTCTAATAGTGGCTTATAGAGTAAGAAACCTCCACTCATTCCTCCAGACAGGACAGTTAAGAATATAACTTTATATGTCTGCTCTCTGTCTTATGTCTCTCTCAGGAAGCAGAGAAACAGTTGTCAGATTGGTGAGATTGAAACAAAAAAGGTCCAAATATGTGAGACTCCTAGGTGACTCAGTCAGTTAAGGGTCCAACTCTTGATTTCAACCGGGGTCATGATCTGAGGATCATGAGATCCCAGACCCACATAGAGTTGTGCTGTGTATGGAGCCTGCTTGAGATTTTCTCTCTCCCTTTCCTTCTGCCCCTCACAACCCCTGATCCCCTACCCTGTGAGAGTGGAGGCCCACATGTGCTCTTTTTCTCTCAAAAAAAAAAAAAAAGGTCCAAATATGTGTTTCAGCCACCGCCTCTTTTGGGACAGTCTGTTCTCAGTTCATTTTAGTTCTGTTTCTCAATTTAGTGAGCTCACCATGCAGGCCCTGCCCCCTACCACGTGGAGTCCCTTGGTGGGACATGGATATGTTTATTTCTTAAAATTAAAGTGGCTAATCTGGCTGCAGATCATGCCATATTGCTTGATTCACCTTTGTTGGTAATAAAGCTGTTCATGTTTATGACATATGCATCTATTTCTTCAGAAGTGTGACTCTTAACTCGTATTATCCCAAAACATACAAAGATATATCGATATAGCTCAGTTTTTCAGCTGTTGCATCATATTTTTCCAAGTCACTAGTTATCAGCATCCTGGTTGTTTCCAATGTGCTTTAAATTAGAAATTTGATGCTAAACAAGTAATGTTATAATAAACCTCCTTGTTTATAACTTGGCATGTGTTTATAAGTATATTTTAGATTGAATTTTGAGATTAATAGTTGAGTAAAATCATATGTTGCTTTAAATTTTGCTCCATATTACCACATTCCCTTGCAAGAGTTATACCAATTTATAATCCCACAACAAAAGTACAAGAGTGCTTATTGGCTCACACCCTCACCAAACCTTGATTTTCAAAATGTTTTAAATATTTTCAAAGTGACAGACTATCTCTTCTATCCTTTATTGTTTGTTTGCTTCCTTCTTTTCTTTCCTTTTTTTTCTTTGGAACAATGTTATTTTGGCCACAGATGTATTTCTTTGACTCTGAAATTTCCTATTTTATTTTAATCTATTTTTTTTCTCCTTGATAGATTCTCATTTTATAGAATTCTTATTTTCATTGCATTTTTCTATAGAATTATTATTGGGGGCATTTTGGATTTTATATGTTATAGAATGAATTCTTAATCTGCTGCTGGCATGTTCTTTTGTTGCCTTGTCTTCTTACTGTATAATGATTTTATACTTGCCATGATTTGCAGCTTGCCAGGCTTAAGATGGACAGCTCTTTCACTCTAATGTATTGTGGGCAAACTTTGTCCTTACTTTTCACACTGAGCTACAGTTTCAGGACTGGGTTTTGAAATGTGTCTCCTTTTTCTCTATCCTCAGTGTGTAGGGAATAGCCAGATGAACTCAGCTGGTATGCAGCCTTGGTTAAAGGGTCTGGACTCTTGCTCCCACATCTGAAATCTTATTAAAGCCCCACTATAAGGGTTTGCTTCATCTTTCCAGAAGAAGTTTTATTTCCCAGGAGAAATAGCCTTGCTTTTGAATCATTTCCCTAATTTAGCAGGCTTTGCCTCTATCGACAAGCCCTCTGAGATGTTTCCATCTCCCCATTTTGCCAGTCTCTTCCTGGAAGTTTCTCCCTCTATTCCACACTCTAAGCCTTATTGGAAAATACAGATTTGGTTGAAAAGGAGTATGATGTCTTATCTTGTGTGCCAGGACAACCTGTTCATTTAAAGTTTTATGTATTTTTTTTCTTCATTATGCTAGAGACATAAGTTCTGAGGGTGTTTATGATGGTGCCTTATTCCCTCTCTGCTTTCTTTCCAGCTAGAGACATTAAAATGATAAGCTATAACTACTTTCCTATTTGTGATAGGAAATGAAAGTTAATATTTCATGGAAATTATCAGGTGTCTGTCAGGCTGCCTACATAAACCCTCATTTTACCTGTCTTTAAATAGAGGCTTTCATGAGATATTTTGCACATTTTGTTTTGCAAAACAAAGATAAATGCCATATGTTCTCTGAAAAGCACATCCCCCATCACTATTTCTAATATAACCTGAGTTTGAGAATTAAAGCCTGGTTTAATTAGAGGCATAATTTTTATATTCCTTTAAAAATCTCTTGTTTTGCATCTCCTAGTAGTCATTATGGTGAACCCAAAACTCATTCCCTCCCATCTCTGCATCCCACTAAAATCTACCCTCTAAAAGGATTGCACATGCCCTTGTTTGAGTGTATTGAAAACAAAAATCAAAAACAAAACCCACAAAGACAGCTATTGCAATCAGTCAGAACTTGCTTCCAATCACGCTTCGTCATCTGCTTATTGTTTGAAATGGAGCAGATTACTTAACAACCCTGAAAAATGTTTTAACAGTCAAATAGGCATAATGATATGTACTTCACAGATATTTTGTGATGAGTACATGAGCTATTTTATCAAGGTAGTGATAAAAACTTGAACAAGAAACACACTTTTCCATATTTTCCATTTCTCTAAGCCAATTAACTTTACTCTATTTCATTTTATACAAACATTTGTATATGCACCATACAGTCTGAAATGTGCAATGTCCTTTAATGTTCATAGGTTTATCTTCTTTAGGAATTTAAAGAGGTATATTCTTCACTTTTATTTTCATAATCTAGTTGTTATGAATGAAACTTTTATTTAGCTCTAAATGAATTTTTCTCTATCCACCTATGAGAAAATATCTACAATTTGGTACAAAGCAATTTTGTAGAAGGGTGAACTGCTCTGCCGAGTATTTAAAAGAATAGATATTTGGGTTGCAGACATTGACAGAACACTGGCATTATCTGAGGCCTCATGCATTTGATATCCAAGCAAATGTCACTTTAAGTTATGCTTCCTAATTCTCTGAGAATATTGCCAGGAGGGGCTCACTTTTTATAGCAGATGTTAAAACTTTATTATTCTATTACTCCAAGCTGATTTGATTGCTACACATTTTAATTGAATCCATGTTACAGTTATATATTTGCTTCCACCAGGAGGTAACATTGGAAATTACAATTTTCATTGTAGTTTTTCTCCTTAATATTTCAATTTTGTTTAATTTACCTGAAATTGCTTTAGAAAGAAAATTTAACTCCTTAATTTTTTTTCCTGTACTTTTTGTTGGGTATGTTGTTCTACCTTCAAAAATTTTCAAAATAGTTTAAGAATGGTACCATAAGAATTTAAAATGAAAAATAATTATAGGTTTCTTATAATTAAAAAATGTTTTAAAATGCTGAGTTAGATCAGTTTTTGCAGTTTAGGCTTCCCCCCACCAAGGAAACAATGTTTTACTTATTCTGCCAATAGATTCACTTTTACCATGGAGAAATAAAACTATATATATCTTACAAAGTTCCAAGGAATATTGATAGAAAATCTATAGCTGTAGATAACATTAGAACATTTTATGTTTTTAGTTTTATTTTTCCTTAACTTAATAGGATATAGTTACTTAAACACACACAGACACACACACACTCTTACACACACACAATTTTAAGTGTCATTTGCTTTTAATATGGAAATTTAAACCATTTACATTTATTGTCATGAGGGATGTTTGGTTTTGATTCTCTCATCTTCTTTATACTTTCTTCCTGTAGGTCTTCCTTTTGCTATATACATTTTTTATGTCTTTTTTTATGTTCTCCACTCATTTTACTATTTATTTTATTAATTACTCTTAAATAATATATGCAAAAATATAATTTTTGTTAAAGAATTTAATGCTGTTTTCCCATGTTTCTCCTCACTTCTCAATGATCTATTACAGTTTAGAGTTTATAACTAGATAGTTTTATTAATTTTTAAATAACATGGTTTATATCTCATGACTCATACATTGTATAATATTTCTACATTATTTTTACCATTTAAAAAAAGACACTCCTAGTCTTTTTACTGTCCCATTTATTTGCCTAGGAGCAAAGTATTTTGCATATACTTTACCATTGGAATATTTCCAATTAGGACCATCATTAAATTTATTTTGCATTGCCAATTCTGATCTCTCTCACAGAATTACAAATTTTAATTCTCCTATGAGATTTGTTTTATTTCTTGAAATTATTTCTGATGTCATTCATACCCCTCTCCAATTCATTCTGCTGTTCATTCTTCTTTCCTTGTATTTTCTGCACTAAGTTTTTTGAGGCCACATTTCCTGCATATTTAATTATTAAACCATTTCCTAAGATTTTTTAAAAAGATTTTATTTATTCATTTGAGACAGAGGCAAAAAGAGAGAGAGAGAGCATAAGAAGAGGGGAGAGGCAGAGGGAGAGGGAGAAGCAGACTCCTCATGGAGCCGGGAGCCTGACATGGGGCTCAATCCCAGGACCTGAAGATCATGACCTGAGCTGAAGGCAGCTGCTTAACCCTCTGAGCCACCCAGGCACCCCCTTAGATGTTTTTATGATAAAACATTTTCACACTCTTTTTTCTTACTGAGTAATAAAAAATTTGTCTAATTCTTTTATCAGCACTATACCTTTTGTGTCTGAGCTTATCTTTATAGCTAATATCATTTTAGTATTTCTATTTGCATTACCTAAAGTTACAAACACTAATATTCACTGAATATATTTTATAATAAACAGGATGGAAGGTTAGTATATTTCCCATTTGTCCAGATGGATTATGAATATGAAGATCCAGAGGAGAGAGAAAGCTTTGCTTATTTAAATATTTCTCATACTTCCTTTCCAGCTCTTGCACGGTGCCGAGTACAAAGTAGATGGTCATAAATAATCTTAAATAAATGACCTAATAACCTAAGAGAAGTCATTCAGTGGGAATATGGAAGGGCAAATATCATAGTAGAGGAAGATAGAACAAGTGGGCCAAATATTGAGATGAATTAAAAATTCTAGAATTCATTTTAAGACTAGGTTAAATAAGGGAGTAATATAACAATAATTATGTTTTATGCAATTTACTGTGATTGCAAATTGACAGTATTGGAGAAGTGATCAGTTAGAAGGTAAGCATAATTCAGCTGAGAATTGATGAAGGGCCAGACTAATTTAAAAACTGTTTAGAATATAGAATTGTTAGTACTTGCCACTTTGTATATGTGTTATGTGTGTGTGCAGGGGATAAAGGAGAAAAGAACAAGGATAATATTTACGTTTCAAGATATGGCTGTTCACTGATACAGAATTTGGAAAGCATCTTCTATTTTCATTGATACTTCCCTGACAATCTCAATAAATGAAGTATAGGTAAAACTAGATTCTCCAAGATATAATACCACTAAAATTTTCCATGACTTTAACCTACCATATGTTAGTACATTACCTGAAATCCAAGATGCATTGTGTAATGCAAAGTACCTGTATGTTGAATCTATACACTCATTATCATTGCCCCATTCTGAGACTTGTGCGTTTCAAATAAATATCAATACCTTATATAAAAATAAAGTAAAATGAAATAAACTAACTCTCTAAATTATTGACAAAAGTAGCTTTTTAAATCTCTTTTTAAAAATTTTGAGCTCTTACCTATTTCTGAATCTTTAACAATATTTTGTAGGAAGCTTGAAGAAGTCTCAGCTTTAGCCAAAAATTAAACCATTTTGTCGTTAAACATCTAATAGCTATTGTGTGATTTTGTTCCCTTTATTCAAGTCATTTGAAAACCGACTTGATTCATTCTTCTGTTCTTTGCTATATACTCTTGACTATATTTCTACAAGATAATTACCTTATTTAGGTACACAAGAATAATATAGCTCTTTTGCACAGCATCCTTATGTTATTGAGTTTAGAATTACAGTTATAAAGATTTCTCAGATACACCTTTACAAAAGATGATGATATATGAAAATGTCTTCTGTTTGGTAGTTTTCATTATTATCTGATTGGGTCACTTTGGACAAGTCTTTCAATCCTCAATCTTGATTATTCTCACTGAAAAAAAAAAAAGGCATAAAGTAGTAACAGTCTCTAAAGCTAAGGTCCAGAGATATTAACATGCTATTTAACTTATTGTTCTTATGGATATAAAAAACAGTGCCAATATTTCCACACTGTCATTTACCAGGAAACATTAAGTGAAATTAGCACTGAGTTAATTGGCATTATAAATTATTCTCTATGTTTAAACTGGAAATAGGTAGAAAAAAAATAAGTGCATTTATTGTCCTATGAATATATGAAAGATTACAACAGGAATTCATGGTGATTATCTAAACTAGCCCAACCTTTCAGCTGGCCCATTTGTGAAATATCAGAGCTCTGCAATCAATCACAAGTGTCTCATTTTCTTTCTTGTCTCCCTTAATTCCTCTATTTTATTTAATATCCCTTTAGCAGATATTGAAATATGACAGGATACTTAAGAAATAATAAAACAATCATATTTGAAGTCAAATATAATAGCTTTCCTTGGTTCATATTCAGATGATCACAAACCCAGGGAAGTTTTTATATTTTTAGGCAGTTTTTAATTTTTAGGAGTTAAAATTGTTAGTTAAATTTAATTTACCTAAGCATACTTACTATTTGTAGAAATTAAAGTCATATTTTCAAACAGTGGATTTACTCAAAGTCCCTTTTCAGATAAATATTTAAATATTTGATGATATACAAATCAAAATACAAATAAATATTTGAAATATATACCCGCAAACTATCTTCTGTAAAGCTCAGTGTCTGGTATTGGACAGAATAAGGCACACATGACATAATAATGGATAACAAAAGATATCTGAAGTTTTATCAATTAAATAAATTAAACTTTATTGAATGATTACTATTTTATAGGCATTGGGATTAAAAAAGCAGAGTGATTTAATATTAATATTATCAAGTAATTAGTCAAGCCATCAAAAATATATATTATCCTAATTTTATATATAAGTAACAATATAGCTACAAAATACATAAAGAAAAAATTGAAAGAATTAAATGTTCAATTCAAATATTTGGAAGTAGCAGTAACATTTGATGTAACCCATGAATCAGAAAAAAAATCTTAATAGAAATAGAAAATATTCAATTGGGTGATAATAACATAATAAAAAGTGTGAAATGCAGCTAAAGTCATCAGGGAAGGAAATTTATAGCATTAAAATTATGTATATCAAGAAAAAAGTGCTGGAAATCAAGACTATTCATCTTTAGAAGTCAGGAGTAACAAAATTAGAACAGAAATGGATGAAATTATCAAATAGGGTGTTATCCAAAGAGTTATTAAAACAAATGTGTAAGAGATAAAACAGAGATAAAGTCAAAAATTGGATACTGAAATATTAATACAATCTGTAGTAGAGATTTTTATGTATTAGGTATTGGTATATATGCTATAACATATCTGAAATATTAGTATACATTACATTATATATTCTATATTATTAACATGTTTGTCTAGAATTCAACTGAGCTGGAAGAGTTAGGTCTAAACTGCCAGGTATTGGAATAGCCAATTAAAGCAATAGCCAAAAATGAATAAAAGTGGCAAAAGTGGGCATCCTGTCTTTTTCCTGATATTAGAGCAAAAGCTTTCAACATATACCACTGAGTATGATGTTAGCTATGGGGATATCATATATTGTCTTTATTATATTGAGTGTTTTCCCTCTATGCTCAGTTTATTGAGAGTTTTTATCATAAAGGTATGTTGAATTTTGTCATGTTTTTCTGTATCTATTGAGATGATCACATAATTTTTAAACTTCATTTTCTTAATGTGGTGTATCACATTGTTGATTTGTGGATGTTGAACCATCCTTGCATCCCTGGAATAAACCCCAGTTAATCAGGATATATGACCTTTTTAATGTATTGCTGAATTCAATTTGCTAATATTTTGTTGAAAAGTTTTTCATCTGTGTTCATCAGGAATATTGGTCTGCATTTTTCTTTTTTTGTAATGTCTTTTTCTGGCTTTGGTATCAAGATAATGCTGACCTTGTAAAATGAGTGAAGTGTTAGAGTGCCTGGCTGCCTCAACTGGTGGAGCATGTAACTCTTGATTTCAGGGTTATGAGTTTGAGCCCCATGTTGGGTGTAGAGATTACTTAAAAAATAAAATCTTAAAAAAAAATGAATGTTCTCTAGTCTCTTATTTCTTAGAATAATTTGAGAAGGAATGGTATCAATTCTTCTTTAAATATTTGGTAATTCACTAGTAAAACCTCTGTTCCTGGACTTTTGTTTGTTGGAAGGTTCTTGATTACTGACACAAGCTCCTTACTTGTGATTGGTTTGTTCATTTCTTCATGATTTAGTATTGGTAGGTTGTATGTTTCTAGAAATGTATCCTTTTCTTCTAGGTTGTCCAATTTGTTGGCATGTAATTGTTTATAGTAGTCTCAAGATCCTTTGTATTTCTGTGGTTTTAGTTGCTATGTCTTTTCTTTCATTTATAATTTTATTTATTTCTGTCTTCTCTCTTTTTTTTCTTGGCAAGTCTAGCTAATGGTTTGTGTAGTCTGTTTATAGTTTCAAAAAACTAGCTTTTAGTTTTATTGATCTTTTCTATATTTCAACTCTGATCTTTGTTATTTTCTTCTTTCTGCTAATTTGGGGTTTAGTTTATTCTTCTTTTTCTAGTTACTTGAGGTGTAAAGTTAGGTTGTTTGAGATTTTTTTTTTCCTTAATATAGATGTTTATCTAAGAAATTCCCCCACAGAACTCCTTTTAATGCATTCCATAATTTGATATATAGTCTTTCCATTTTCACTTGTCTCAAGATATCTTTTGATTTCTCTTTTGATTTCTTCTTTGACCCATTGGTTGTTCAGGAACATGTTGTTTAACCTCCATGTATTTGTGAATTTTCCAGTTTTCTTCTTGTTGTTGTATTTTTTTTAAAGATGTATTTATTTGAGAGAGAGAGAGAGAATGCAAGTGAGGGGAGGGGCTGGAGGAGAGGGAGAAAGAATCCTTAAGCAGACTCCCCACTGATTGTGGAGCCCAATGCGGGGCTTATCCCAGGACCCGGATATCATGACCCAAGCCAAAATCAAGAGTCAGATGCTCAATCAACTGAGCCACCCAGGTGCCCTCCCCCACCCTTTTTTTTTTTTTTAAGATTTTTCAGCTTTCCTCCTTAATCAATGTCTAGTTTAATACCACTGTGGTCAGAAAAATGCTTAATTTGATTTAAATCTTCTCAAATTTTTAAGATTTGTTTTGTGGCCCAACAAATGATCTACCCTGGGACTACTTAGGTGGGAGAAAGAAACAAAAAAAGGCATCCAAATCAGAAAGGAAGAAGTAAAATTTTTCTATTTGCAGATGACATATTATATATAAAAAAAGTTCACCAAAATACTCTTAGAACTAATAAACAATTTCAATAAATTCGCAGGATACAAAATCAATATACAAAAACCAATTGCATTTCTATACAAAAATAATGAACTATCAGAAAGAAAAATTAAGAAAAAAATCCCATTTACAATATCAAACAATAAAATTCTTAGGAATAAATTTAACCAAGGAAGTAAAAGACCTATACATTGAAAATATAAGACCTTGATCAAAGAATTTTTAAAGACACACAAATTGGAAAAATAGTCTATGTTAATGGATTGGAAGAATTGATATTGTTAAAATGTTCACATTACCCAAAGTGATCTACAAATTAAATACAATCTCTATAAAAATCCCAATGTCATTTTTTACAGAAATAGAAAAAAGCAATCCTAAGATTTGTATTGAATCACAAAAGACACCAAAAATCTAAAGCAATCTTAATGAAGAAGAACAAACCTGGAGGCATCACACTTCTTGATTTCAAACTATATTATAAAGCTATCGTAGGATATTGGCATAAAAACAGTCAAATAGATCAATGGGACAGAATAGAAAGTCCAAAACTAAATTACTACATATATGGTAAATTAATTTTCTACAAAGGAACCAAGAATTTTAAAGTGGAAAGGATAGTCTCTTCAATAAATGGTGGGAAAATGGGACAGCTACATAGAAAAGAATGAAACTAGATCCCTGTCTAATAACATCATACACAAAAATCAACCCAAAATTGAATAAAGACTTGTATATGTAACCTGAAAGCAAAACTCCTAGAAAAAAATAGGGCATAAGGTCCTTAAGCTCCTTGACACGGATCTTGGCAGTGATTTTTTTTGGATTTGACACCAAAAGCAATGAAACAAAAGCAAAAACAAACACGGGTACTACAACAAACTAAAAGGTACAGCAAAAGTAACCATTAGCAAAATGAAAAGGCAACCTATGGAATAGGAAAAAATATTTGCAAACCATATATCCAATAAGGGGTTAATATCTAAAATTTACAAAAAACTGATACAATTCAGCAGCAAAATATAAACAAAAAATCAATTAAAATATGGGCAGAGGAGGGGCATCTGCGTTGCTCAGTCGGTTCAGTGTCTGCCTTCAGCTCAGGTCATGATCCCAGGGTCCTGGGATCGAGCCCCGTTTTGGACTCCCTGCTCAGCGGGTCTGCTTCCCTTCTTCCTCTCCCTGCTGCTCCCCCTGCTTGTGCGGTCTCTCTTGCTCTCTCTCTCTGTTAAATAAAATAAATAAATAAATAAATACATAATAAATAAATAAATAAATCTGAAAAAAAAATGTAGGTGGAGGAACTGAACAGACTTTTTTTCCCCCAAAGAAACATACAAATTGTCAATAGATGTATGAAAAGGTGCTCAGTGTCACTAATTGTCAGGGAAATGAGAATCAAAACCACAATGAGATATGACTTCACACATTTAGGATGACTATTATCAAAAAGACAAGAGATAACAGATGCTGGTGAGGATGTAGAGAAAAGGGTATACTTGTACACTGTTGGTGGGAATGTAAACTGGTATAGCCTCTATGCAAAACATAGGGAGTTTCCTTAAGAAATTAAGAATAGAACCATATGATCCAGCAATCCACTTCTGAATATATACCCAAAGGAAACAAAATCTTTACATCAAAGAAATATCTGACTCCCATGTTTATAGTAACATTACTCACAATAACCAAGATATGGAAATACTTTGCATCCATCCCTGAATGAATGATGGATGGATGAGTATATACATACAATATACATACAATGGAATAGTATTCAACCTTAAGAATGAAGAAAATCCTGCATTTGCTACAATATAGATGAGCCTGGAGGATATTATGCTAAATGAAGGCAAATACCACTTGGTATCACTTACATGTAGAATCTGTAAAAAAAAAAAACCAAAAGTCAAGCTCATAGATAAAGAGAGTAGAAAGGTAGGTCACCAGAGGCATGAGGGTGGGGAAAATAGGGACAGGTTGGTAAATGGTACAAACTTTTAGTTATAAGGTGAATAAGGTCTGAAGATCTAAGGTATAATGTGGTGATTTTAGGTGTTAACACTATACTGTATAATGAAAATAAAGATAGAATGCACGATATAGTGAATATAGACAATATTGTATTATAATCCTCAAACTTGCTGAGAGACTCTTAATTATTCCAGCCACAAAACAGAAATGGTTATTATGTTATTTGATAGAGGTGTGGCAATTTATAATATATAAATGTATCAAATTACCATGTTCTACACATTAAATTTACACGTTATATGTCAGATATATTTCAATAAATAAAAAAATAAAAACATAAAATATAGTAAAAGACACTTCCTACTCTCAAAAGATCAACTCTTCAAAACTTAAATGGACTGTTGAAAAACAAGAAATTTGCTGAGAGAAAAAAATTAAAGAATTAAACCTTTAATCATTATTGAGATGGTGTAAGCAACAGTCCAAACCTAAGAAAGCAATGACTTCTGTTTCATTGTCTCCTATGGAAGCACATGCTTGAGGCTTAGGTGGAACTGGGGGCCATACCTCAGTTGAGGGAGCTGCAAACACAATGCTCCGGCAGTTTTCTGGACCTTGATGTGGGGGTGCACAGAATGGGAGCAGAGAGAAGGAAGAAGGCTAAGAGTGGAAAATATAGGGTATACTAAGCAAGTGAGGAAAATGTCTTCAGGTTTTCCCTATTCTTCCCCTTAAGGAGAGCTCCGCACAAGCACCTAAAAATGACTTCTGCCTGAAGGCTCAGATAAAGAGACCTAGGAATGAAACTGTTGGGGCTAGCAATGTAAATATGTGAAAGAGCATGACCATCCTGGGGGCTGAGATCTTGAGTGTGACTCCCTTCAGAGACTGAAGTCATTAGTTATGCTCCAAGTCTGGTGTGAGGAAGCCAGCTTTCCCCTATGAGACCTGTCAGATAAAGCCTTTGTAATAGTTTATTTTCAGGCCTGAAAAATCACACCTAAGTTTTTAACCAGGAGCCAGACTCCTCAATATTGAGCAATTTTATGCCAATTTATTTTGGAAGATATAGGCAGATTCCTAGGAAACATAATTTACAAAACTGACCCAAATACAATTGTATATTTGATCAGTCCTGTATCTATAAAAGAAATTTAATGCATATTTAAAAATATTCCCAAAAAGAAATTTCTAGGCCCAGGTGTGCTTTACCAGCAATATCTTCCAAATAGTTAAAGAATTAAAATCATTTAAGTAAAATTATTAGAAAATCAGGAAAATAGGAGATAATTCCAACCTTGTTTTTATTGGGTTATTCTTTCTTAACAACAAAACCAGAGTAGGCTACTGCCAGGAAACAAAAATTACAACTAGACCTCTCTTAGGAACACAAGAATAAAATCCCAAAACTGACAATATATGAAAAAGTTAAAAATCACAACCAAATATGTTTAAGCTAGGATATTAGAATTGGTTTAACATTGGAAATTAAACCTTGTTATTTACCATATTTTTAAAAAGGAAAAAAAAATATATTCTCAATAAACTGAGAAAAATAAGTTTCAAATGATATTTATTTATCATTGAAACCGCTAATTAAGAATAAAGGAATACTTTGTTATTCAATAAATAGCACCTGCAAAATTCTGCAAAAAAAAATGTTATACTTATTTTTTTTTAATATTTAAATCTTTTGCCTGAGATTGGGAATTAGAAAATGATGCCCTTATCATTACTTGATATTGCATTTGGAGTCCAAGTCACTCATGTACAATGTAATAAGGAGGATGGATAGATGATAGATAGATGATAGATAGATAGATAGATACATACATACATACATATATAGATGTTGGAAGGAAGAAATAAGACTATCAATATATTCCTCATGATGCAACTGTACCTTGACAAAAAGTCTTAATTTAGATACAGAGTCTTTTAGTAAATAAAGTGAGTGACCAGGTGATTATTATATGAATAAAACCTTAAAGAAGAATAGAATCTAGATAATCCAGAAGTGACAAGAGCAAAGAACAAATATTTACATGAAAGTGGAGCAGAAATAGTTTGAAGGCATTCCTGAGAAACCCTAAGTAAATTTGAAGTGTGTGTTATACAGAAGAATTATCAAAATCCAGTTGGATATTTTGGATAATCCTAGGAAGATTAGGTAAAG
The DNA here is from genome assembly GCF_002201575.2 of Neomonachus schauinslandi. Taxonomy (NCBI): domain Eukaryota; kingdom Metazoa; phylum Chordata; class Mammalia; order Carnivora; family Phocidae; genus Neomonachus; species Neomonachus schauinslandi. The sequence continues at coordinate 67,415,204 of NC_058411.1, read as the reverse complement.
AAATGTGGCATATAAAACAAATCATGATAGTTGGAATTCAAGTAAGCCCTCTCCATTTCTTTCACAGAATCAATATCTAAAAGGAGTAAAGAGGGGTTTCCTTATTTTAAACATCAAACTTTTATTTTTTTTTTAAAGATTTTATTTATTCATTCGAGACAGAGATACAGAGAAAGAGAGAGCATGAGCAGGGGCAGAGTCAGAAGGAGAGGGAGAAGCAGGCTCCCCACTGAGCCAGGAGCTGGATGTGGGGCTCAATCCCAAGACCCTGGGATCATGACCTGAGCTGAAGGCAGACGCTTAACCATCTGAGCCACTCAGGCACCCCTACATCAAACTTTTATATTAATTATTTGGAATCTCAGTTTTTCTTAATTAGTTACCTTTTATGTGGCCTTTTTGAAAAGTATATTGTGTAAATTTCAACTCTTTTTTTATAACTAATTATATATATATATATTAAACTTTCTGCATCTCTCAAATACAGAGATAATCTCAATATTTGGCTATTTTTATCAAGGTATACTATAATTTAATGTTAGTGTGTTCATTCTTTGTATGTTTATTCAACAGTAGAATCCTAAGATGAATTTATCTTGTTAAAGGATAAAGAGAGAGTTTATCAAGAGTTTATTTGATCATACATCCATTCAAACCAGGCAGCGCCAAACCAAAAGTGGTTAAAAGCACTCCCCAAACAGGAGCTAAGGGAGAGGTTTTTATAAAGAAGACTCTAAGCTAAGCAAGAAAATTATTTGGCTATAGCTTAAGTGGTTGCCTTATTTGGGAAAGCCTAGTTGGTTGGTTGTGACTGGTTGTTTTTAAGTTTCATTTTCTCAGATTTTGAATGCATTGATTTTTGCTTAGGTTTTAGTTTGCTTATGTAGGCTGCCAAGACATTAGAGCCATCCTAGTCTAATGGCCTCCTTGTTTAATTACTTTAATAACCCCAGTGTAGTTTGATCCATCCCACCCCACATAATCCTATACAAAAAATCCATTGCAAGTGGATTATTGATATAAATATAAAAGAAAAGAAAAATCTCTAATGCTTCTAGAAAATGCTAGAGAATGTGTTCCTAAATTGTGGTGTAGAAAGTTTTGTTTAAAAGGATACATAGAGGGGTGCCTGGGTGGCTCAGTCGTTAAGCGTCTGCCTTCCGCTCAGGTCATGATCCCAGGGTCCTGGGATCGAGCCCCGCATCGGGCTCCTTGCTCAGCGGGAAGCCTGCTTCTCCCTCTCCCACTCCCCCTGCTTGTGTTCCCTCTCTCGCTGTGTCTCTTTCTGTCAAATAAATAAATAAAATCTTTAAAAAAAAAAAAGGGATACATAGAACACTATCCATAAAGGAAAGGAATTAATATATTGGAATGTGTTTTAATGAGAAACGTCTCCAAAGACAGCATTAAAAAGAGTATGCATGCCAGCTATGGATTGGATATTTGCAATGCATGTAAATGAAGAATGACTTAATCAAGTCAACAAAACCTTTCTGGATCTCGAACATATTTACACCTGAGGTCAAATTTGACACATTTTCAAAGTTTTGGAAGAACTCTTATTTTAACTACTTCAGCTCTCCTAAAAGCAGAGCAAAAGTAAGAGTGCAGATTAAACTGTATAATGAGCAGTTAACTCAATAACTTTTAATGACCATAAAAAACGGATATGTCCAGCACTGAAGCACAATCTTATCCAGGGTCATAAAAGTCTATTTTATGTGCTGTAAATCTCATGGGAGCTGTGAAGTATGTGTCCCCTCCCCCAGTCTGAAACCTTGTGGCTTGTCTGATTGCCCTTTACGATGAGTGAGGTTAATATCTCTTGCCTATAAAATCTCTTGCCTATTTTATAAAAAAAGATTGTGAAAATTTCTTTACAGAAAAAGATTGTGAACTATATACTTGCATTTGCTAACATAAGCTACTCAATCCCTTTTATCTAAAAATCATTTAATTAAAAATATCTTAAATTTTTTATTCTTAAAAAAGACAACTTTATGTTTCATAGTACATTTCAGGTTGAAAATTCAAGTTTAATCCCATGGTGGTGTTAGTGTAACCAAGTGTTACTCAATCTCACTAACAAAATGAGAAAAGACAAATTCACATAATTATCTAGATTATTTTTTTTTTAAAGCCTGAATACTTCGGTACACAAACAATCTAGGCAATTAAGAAAAAACAAAAATAAGCACAGGGTTTGTTTTACTCTAGGTAATGTCTTTGGTTCTTTATTTCATTTTGCGTATTTGTTGGGACTGTTTAGGAAATTAAGCTAGCAAAAAATGTGAACATCTAACCCACAAAAATCATGTGGACAATTTTTTATCAACTTTTTTTGCCGTTAGTTAAATATAAACATTCCATTAACTATAGAAGAAGAAGAACTCTCTCACAGTTTTAAAGTATGTATCCTAGACTGGGAGAGAAAGCTGGGTTTTTTGCTATTATTTCCCATAAAATCTTTTTAACTGTTGTTTATTATAGCTACTATTTATGATAATGCTGTTGTATGCATTATTACAACCCTGTATTTTCAGTAAAATGCTCAATAAATGTATTTTTAAAATGCATTCTTCTCTAACTGCTTGAGATAAAATGTTGCTGTCATTTTACTGAACTGCACGAGCGCATAAACATGGCAATAATAAATGTTTTAAAAATTCTAAAGCACTGAATGGTAGGAAATTAATCTGCATCATCACAACCTTTTTCTTAACATTTTTTAATGAGTTAGATTCATCTACTCCATTTTGATGGCAAAAGTGGATCATTTCTTCAGGAGATATGTCAGCAGAAAAAGCAATATGAATTTGCCCTGTACTTCAAAAGTCTGAAAATAGGGAATGAAACTTTTCAATTTAGTACAGAATATAACTCTTTATCTACCTTGGCTTCTTCCAAGATCACAGATTCATCATTTAACCTGGAACTAGATGTTCTAAATGGGAAAAGGGAAGCATTCTAAAATTAATGTTACAAGGTGGTATTTGTTCCAATGAATTTAAAGCAATTCCCTTAATCAGCATATCTCCTGATTTTGCTTCTGCAATGATGAAATGGAACAACTAAGATCCTAAGAAATAATACTATTTATCACATTACACAGAGATTTCAGGACAATAAATATAGTCTTTACTAAAATCTTCTAGTATACTTCAAATATAGTCACATTATATGAGTAAAGTGCTGCATAGCATTTCTAGTACTTTGCCTGTTTGGAAATATTTCTTTATTTTCCTGATACACATTCCTTCATGCTTTTCTAATGAAAGAATTCCATGAATTCTTGATAATCTGAAAAAGGAACTGAATGTAGCCCATTTATATCTCATTTTTCAAAAACTTTCACAGACTTCATATACACCTGCAATTTATTAGGCTTCCGAGAGTTTTATGGACACTATTTTCCAGAGATTTATTAATACCATATGTAGTGATCATTAGGGTTTTTCCCAAATATTCCAGTTCTCTCCCGTATACTTGTAGGGGATTGATTGTACTTCCTCCCTCCTTTGAAATTAATCTTGGCCACTTTCAATTTAAGCTTGCCTGTTCTGGAAAATGAAATATGAAATATTTGAGAACCAGATTCTATACAATCCCCCCCTTTCTTTTATTTTTTCATGTATAAAAGTATATGTTGAAACCTGTATCAGCTTGGATCCATGAGTTGTTAATATATTAGGTAGAACCCCTTGAATTATACATGTGGTATGAACTAGGAATAAGTATTTGCCATCTTAGACCTCTGAGAATTTTTGGGGTGAGGCGGATTGTTAGGCTATCATGATTCATAGTGTATGCTTTTTTATCATTCCTAATGATAATATAATAAGAAAGTTGTATATTTCTTTTTTTTTTTTAAGACTTTATTTATTTGACAGAGAGAGAGACACAGCGAGAGAGGGAACACAAGCAGGGGGAGTGGGAGAGGGAGAAGCAGGCTTCCCGCCGAGCAGGGAGCTCCATGCGGAGCTTGATCCCAGAACCCTGGGATCATGATCTGAGCCGAAGGCAGACGCTTAACGACTGAGCCATCCAGGTGCCCCAGAAAGTTGTATATTTCTAAATAATGCTTTTCTTTTTCTCCTTGGTAGCTATAAAGGATTTAAATTTTTTAAAAAGAGAGTAAGATAATATTAAATTGTTCAGCATAAAATATATCATTGGTATTTAAGATAAAAAATATAAGATATGACAGATTTCTAAGCATCTAAGTGACAACTTATGTATCCAGAACTCAGCCATCAAACAGTGAATTATGAGAAAGTTCTTAAGACTGTCTCTCACTGGCAGCACCTGGGTGGCTCAGCTGGTTTAAACGTTGACTGTTGATTTCAGCTCAGGTCATGATCTCAGGGACTTTCATTATCTCAGTGCTGTGAGATCGAGGCCATGCTGGACTGGGCATGGAGCCTGCTTAAGATTCTCTCTCTCGCTTTCCCTCTGCCACCCTCCCCTGACACTCTCCCTCTCTCTCTCTTTAAAAAAAAAAAGACTGTCTCTCAGTGTCTGGATACTTTTTGTATAGGCTTCTAATAATCTTTGTTCTCTTCTTTTCAAACCTAAAAATAAAATATTGCAAACCACAAATTAGGATCAGACATACCTACTGACAGTTGCTAGAAGGAGAATGAGGGAAAAAGACACCAAACACTGGTCAAGAGAAATGAAAAAGAATACGACCTAAAACATTTGGTAAACAGCAAATATATCAATAGATATTTGGGAAACATAGTAATAAAATATCCATTTGCTGACATTAAAACTACACTGACTTAAAGTCAACGTCTTTGATTAGTATAGCTTTATAATAAGTTTTGGAATCTGGAAGTGTGAGACCTTTAACTTTTTCTTTTTCAAGATTGTTATGGCAATGTGGGGTCATTGAGATTCCATATGAATTTTTGGATGGAATTTTCTATTTCTGAAAAAAAAATCACTGGTCTTTTTAAAGGAATTACATTAAATCTGTAATGATTTAAAGATCACTTTGGGCAGTATTGACATTTTAACAGTTTTAAGTTTTCAATCCATGAACATGGGGTATTATTCCATTTATTTGTGTTTTCTTTAATTTCTTTCAGAAATGTTTTGTTGCTTTCAGTGTACAAGTCTTTTGTCTCCTTGGTTAACTTAATCCCTAAATATTTCAGTTTTTGAATGCTATTGTAAATGGGGTTGTTTTCTTAATTTTTTTTTCTGATTGTTTATTATTAGTGTATAGAAATGCAAGTGATTTTTGTATGTTGATTTTGTATCCTGCAACTGTTTTGAATTTGTTTATTTGTTCTAACGGTGTGTGTATGAGGTGTAAACTTTAGTGTTTTCTACAGAGAAAATCATAATGTCTGTGCACAGAGATAATTTTACTAGTTCCTTTCCAATTGAATACATTTTATTTCTTTTTCTTGACGACTTGCTCTGGCTAGGATTTCCAGTACTATGTTGAATAAAAGTGACAAGACTGGATATCTTTATCTTATTCCTGATCCTAGAGAAAATGCTTCCAGTCTTTCAACACTGAGTATGATTTCAGCTCTGTTTTTTCTTTCTTTCTTTCTTTTTAAAGATTTTACTTACTTATTCGTCAGAGAGGGAGAGAGATAGAGAGAGCCCAAAGGGGGGTAGTGGCAGGCAGAGGGAGAAGCAGGCTCCCCCACTGAGCAAGGAGCCTGATGTGGGACTCTATCCCAGGACCTTGGGATCACGACCTGAGTCGAAGGCAGATGCTTAACTGACTGAGCCACCCAGGGATCCCTTTTCTTTCTCTCTTTTCATAGTTTGTATGATACATTTTCTCATCATTTTATTTATAATTACAAAGCCTTATTTGAAGATATGTATTGTATAAATAGTATATCTTTTAAAATTTAAATGTACTTTGATAATCTTTGTTTTTGTGATTGTATCTTTAGTCTTTATATAGTTAATATTATTACTGATACATTTCAGCTTATAGTTTTCTAATTTTTTGAACTAGTTCTACTTATGATGATTTATTCCTCCTTGCCATTTTAAAATTAATCAAACATTATTTTGTATTCCATGCTTTCCTTTATTAACTGTTATTTTAAGTATATAAGTATCAGGTAATTTTACCTTCAGTAAGAGTTTATTCATTCTTTCCTATGCAAATTCAATAAGGCTAACCAATTTTATAAATTAGGGCTGAAACTGAATTGTGACATGATTTCTGTTTTGGCAGTATTCATTTTACCTCTATTTAGTCATGTTCTTTCTGATAATTTAAATTATGTCATGGTGGTTTCACCATGGCCCCTAGAGCTTTTAGACCTTTAAATCTAATATTTATTTCCTAGATTTCTTTAAAAAGTTCTAGTATATGCTTGTTACCAGGGCATAATTAATAATATTACCAATTTCACTCTTAAAATTGTTGAGTATCATACTTATAGCCACCGTTGTTACAGTCATTCTATTTATATAACATATAAAACCTGAAGTGGTTTCTTGCAGTAGCTAAAGCCAGCATTTTAATGATCACTATATTTACTAGTGATATACAGGTATTTGTATATAATAATGTGTTGAAAATGAAATTCATAGAGAAAAAGTGGAAGGTGAAGTTACATTAAAGAAAGACCTGGTATGCCTTATATATAAGTGAAATTTAACTTGGGCATTTCATTTAACTTTGACAACTTCATTTATTGAAATAATATTATATGACAGGAAATAGTCTATGCATTTTGTAGGTACCAAGTAATTTAATTCTAATAACAAAGTGTTGCTGCATACTAGTTTCATCCACATTTTACACCTGAGAGAAATGAGTTACAGACAAGTTTAAGTACTTGCCCACGGTTGCAGATGGAGCAAATGGTAGATCAAGGATTTAAATTCAGAAAGACAAGTGCTAGAATCCATAATTTTAACCACTGTACTATACAGCCTTGTCATACATTCGTGTGTGTGTGTGTGTATTTTACATATGAATTACAAAGTTTTATGTATAGTTCTTGGTACTGAGAAACATCTGCTATACACTAGTGAAAACTGTAACCATGGTAACAAAGATATGTGATAGCCTGAGGCTTATACTAGTGTGCTGCTTAATTTATCTTTAAAAATAGGAGATATTTTCAAATATGCTACACAGAATAATGATCTAAACATGACTTGTGAGTTAATGCTACTATTAACATCTTCCTAATCTACTACTAGAAGCAATCAAAGAGGAAGTTCAAAAGAAACCTAAGGTAGGTTGATCTATTGTGTTAAAGCTTCATGACTGTGGAGAATGTGATAGATGTAAGTGAGTTATCAAGCATCTCCACATTAGGAAAGACAAATGTTATTTCAATCCTAAACAGACAGCATTGAACACTCTGCTTGTGAAAGAGCACTTATTTCCAAGTAACAAGAGATTAAAGTCATATATACGTAGAAATCACACTACCCTAGCACTCCTGTTGAGTATGTTTCATTAGAAAAAAAATAAAGTTGCTGGCAACCTGAATTCCCCCATGCAAAGTAATATATTGAGAGATTGTTTTGTTCTAGTAAAGTACTTTTTTGCCCTGAGGAGAACACAGAACTAGAGAATCTGGCATATAGTAACCAGTGAGGATGAGAAGTCACTATGTTCTTTCCATAGTGTCTTAGGTTAAATTTAAGAAACTAAGTTGACAGGAAGCTCCAGGCTCTTATTTCGAAACATAAACATCAAATAAACAAACACACACTGACTAAAATAGCTATAGGAGCTCTAGAAAGCAGTAAAACAAAACAAAACAAAAAACTACAGCAATTCAGCAAATGCCTAAACAAGAAGAAGTCATATTCAAAATGGTAGGAAATTTCATGGCATTTTTATTCACTTTTGCTTCACTGCCCTCCCCAGTACTTCACCACTGGGAAGTTCTCTGACTTGGACAACAAAAAAGTAGAGGAGAAAATATTTGCTGGCCTGTCTTGGCTGCCTGAGGGACTGTAGCTGTCCTGCCTGACTTGGAGATCAGACAGGAATGGCAGCATTGCAAGGATCTCAGACTGGAGGCCAGAGAGGCACTGGCAGATGGTGCAGCACAGGAAAACTGATGGAAGACTTCAGACCTACAGATGCCTGGGGAAAGACATTATGAGCAAAAGAATATAATAGATTATTTAATAGATTAATAGATTCTGGGTGAGACTCTTTGGAGAATTAAGTCATTTCAAAACAGATGGGGGAAATTGGAAAAAGAAGTACACACACATTCAGGTCCAGACAGGACATATGACCAAAATATACCTGGCAGACCTTAAGCCTTTACATCCAGCTGATCTCAAGGCTAAGGAGTTTGATGATTAGTAATGGTCTTCCACACCAGACTGCATGACTGGGAGAATTTCTTGTTTCTTCAAATGCCTAATCGTCAACAAAACATAATAAGGCATACAGAGAAAGAGGGAAACAACCAAAAAAAAAAAAAAATCAGAAACAGTCTTAAGGAAAAACACATGAAATACATTAGACAGTGATTTTAAAACAACTGTTTTAAGTATGCTTAAAGAGCTAAAGAAAAACATGGGGAAAGAATCAAAGGAAATAAAGAAAGTAATTCATGAACAAAATGAGAATGTCAACAAAAGAGATAGAAATTACAAAAAAGAATCAAACAAATTCTGGAGATAAAATATAATACTTGAATTGAAAAATTTACTAATGGGATGCAACAGCAGAGTCAAATATACAGAAGAAACAATCAGCAACCTTGAAGACAGTTAATTTGAAATTGTTGAGTCTGAGAAACAAGAGAAAAAAAAGAATGAAGAAAAGTCAATAGAGTATCAGGGACTTATGCAACACCATCGATTAGATCAGTATGCACATGATGGGAGTACTAGAAGGATGAGTAAAAGAGAAGGAACTGAGAGATTGTTTGAAGAAATAATGGTTGAAAACTTCCCAAATTTATGAAATACATGCATATAAAATATGTCCAAGTTAACAAACTCCAAGTAAAATAAGTCTGGAGACCCAACTGAGACACATTGAAATCAAACTGAGAAAAGCCAAATTCAAAGAGAGAATCTTGTTGCAGGAAGAAAAATTGATAATCACATACAAGAAATCCCCAATAAGACTTATAGTGGATTTCTCATCAGAAATCTTGCAGTCCAGAAGGTATTGATATGATATATTTAAAATGCTGAAAGAAGAAAACTGTTAACCAAGAGTTATATCTCTGGCAAAACTGTCCTTCAAAAATGAAGAATTTAAGACATACTCAGACAAACAAAAGCTGAAGGAGTTTATTACCACTTGATCTTCCCTACAATAAATGGTAATATGAATTCTTCAAGTTGAAGTAAAAGGACACTAGACAGTAATTTGAAGCCATACACAAATATAAAATTCTCCAGTAAAGATAAGTACCTGGACATATATAAGAAACAGTTTTAATGTAATTTTGATTTGTAACTCCACTTTTTATTTTCTACAACTTTTATAAAAGACAAATATATATATATATATTTTTAAAGATTTTATTTATTTATCTGAGAGAGAGAATGGGAGACAAAGAGCATGAGAGGGGAAGGGTCAGAGGGAGAAGCAGACCCCCCCGCTGAGCAGGGAGCCCCATGTGGGACTCGATCCCGGGACTCCAGAATCATGACCTGAGCTGAAGGCAGTTGCTTAACCAACTGAGCCACCCAGGCGCCCAAGACAAATATATTTTTTAAAGATTATAAATGATGTTAATAGTTGTACCAGATATAAAGGCATATTTGGTGACATCAATAACATATACTGGGGGAATGGAGCTATCAAGAAATAGAGTTTTTACATGCAATTGAAATTATATTGGTATCAATTTAAGATAGATTATCACAACTTTTTGATGTCATATGTAATCCCCATGACAACCACAAAGATAATATATATAGAATATACACAAAAGGAAATAAGGGAATCAAAACATATCACTGTAGAAAAATCAACTAAACACAAAGGAAGGCAATAATGGGGGGAAAGAGAGATCCAAAAGCTATAAGGCATACAGAAAACAAATAAAATCATAAAAGTAAGTGCTTCCCTGTTGGTAATTACTTTCATTGTAAATGAATTAAACTCCCCAGTCAAAAGATATCATTTAGCAAAATGTGTAAAAAAAAAATGCAGGATTCAGACAACAAGATGTTGTCTGTCACAAGAAACACACTTTAGCTCTAAGGATGCACATTGGTTGAAAGTGAAAGGATGGGGAAAAAAATTCTGTGTAAATAGTAACAAAAAGAGAACAGGGATAGCATTATTAATATCAGACAGAATATTAAGCGTCTGCCTTCGGCTCAGGTCGTGATCCCAGAGTCCTGGGATCGAGCCCCGCATCAGGCTCCCTGCTTGGCGGGAAGCCTGCTTCTCCCTCTCCTGCTTCCCCTGCTTGTGTTCCCTCTCTCGCTGTGTCTCTCTCTGTCAAATAAATAAATAAAATCTTTAAAAAAAAAATATCAGACAGAATAGACTTTAGGTCAAAAATTGTTATAAGAAACAAAGAACAGTATATAATGATAAATGGATCAATTCACAAAAATGTTAATTATATTTGCACAAAAAATTATAATCATGTGTGCACCAAACATAAGAGATCCAAAATGTGTAAAGTGAACATTAACAGAATTAAATGGAGGAAAAAAAAACCAGCTCTACCACAATAGTAGGAGACTTTAATGTCCCACTTTCCATAATGGGTAGAATAACCAGACAGATGATCAATATGGAAATGCTGAACAATGTTGAACAATGCTGTAGACCACTTATACCTTTCATAGGTACACAAACCACTCCATTCAACAACAGCAGAATATACATTTTTCTCAAGTATCCATGGAATATCCTCCCTGATAGACAATATGTGAGGCCACAAGACAAATCTTAAGATAAAAAGAAAGAAACTTTCTTTTTTGAGTTGAGTAAATAGCTTAGAAGTCTTCTGCTAAGGGCAATATGAAGAGGTAACATAATTTCTCTGCAGGAAACAAGAAAATGTGGAATGCAATTTTCTAGATCAACCACTTAAGGGTACTTGAAATGTATGATAAATGGAATATGAAGACATGAGAAGAATTACTTCTTAAAAATTGTTACAGCTGGGGAGCCTGGGTGGCTCAGTGGGTTAAGCATCTGCCTTCCGCTCAAGTCACGATTCCAGTCCCGCATTGGGCTCCCTGCTCAGCAGGGAGTCTGCTTCTCTCTCCTGCCCCTCCCCAACTCTCTCTCTCGCAAATAAGTAAATAAAATCTTTAAAAACAATTGTTACAGCTTTGTGTAAGAAAATGAATCTTTGGCCATCTTGCCCATTGTATCCTGCTCCCACCAGCTCATTTGATCCTTGGTGGGGGGATAAACATCTGTAGTTCCTAGAGGTAGAAGACTCAATTCAGAATGGGAGATAAAAACCAGTGTCACAAGTAAAGACAGGGAAAACCTTTCAGTTTTCCAGCCCATTTTGGAGTGTTTGGCAGACCAGCCAAAAATCTAATTGGAAGCATCTGGAAGTGAGAAATCCATAGGGCTAAGGTAATGTCTTCACATATTCCTGGCTAACTGATAAACTATTTTTTATGTTCAGGAGACGCAAGAGAGCACAGCAAAATATGACTCAAGAGATACTTGAGAACTGGCTGCAAATTTGATGTCTTCTTCAATCAATATACAGCTTAGTCAGCAGAACTTGAAGCATCTGATCACATTTGCCAAAATGTTGGTTGATCACTAAACTATGCAAACAAAGGTCTGTTGCCTCAGGAACCAGGCTAAAAAATATAAATTGCAATTATAAAATCTGAGAGAGACATCATCTTGGGGGAAACAATGCAGGGGAAACAAATATCACAATTTAAATTTAGCCAAGTTAGCAAAACACATAAGCAACAACAACAAAAACCCTCAAAAATAAAATAAATCACATTCCAGAATTGCTTGACAAAATATTATCCAAAATATATTATTTTTAACCAAAACTAATAGACATACTAGACAAAGAAAATTATTACTTGACCCACACTCAAGGTAAAAAAGTGTTTAATAAAAACTGAGTCTTAGTGGGCCCAGATATTGGATTTAGGAGGAAAAGACTTTGAAGCAGTTATTATAAATATATTCAAAGAATTGAAGTAAACTGTGATTTAAAAATTAAGACAATATGCAACCAGTGATTAAACAAATAGGGAATAGCAATAGAGTAAAAGAAATTAGTAAACAGAACCAAAGGGAAAGCTAAGAATAATAACTAAAATGAAAAATTCACTAAAAATGCCAAATAGCAATTTTATGATGGCAAAAGAAAGAACCAATTAGGGGGCGGAGCAAGATGGCGGAGGAGTAGGAGACCTGGATTTCGTCTCCTCTCAGGAATTCAGCTGGATAGGGATCAAACCATTCTGAACACCTACAAACTCAACAGGAGATCGAAGAACAGAATAGCAACAACTCTCTCATCAGGAAAGCGACCACTTTCTGGAAGGTAGGACGTGTGGAGAAGTGAATCTGACGCGATATTCGGGAGGATAGATGGCGGGGGAGGGGCCTCCGTCGGCCGCTTCTGGCAAGTGATAGAACCACGGAGCACAAAATCAGAACTTTTAAAAGTCTGCTCCGCCGAGGGACGTCACTCTGGTGGCTAAGTGGGGGGTGGAACCCTCCGGGACAGTGTGGTCTCAGGACCCAAGGGGTCACAGAAAGACCGGGGGTGGCTGAGTTTGGCAGAGCTCCGAGGTAACGGAGCAGGGAAGCCAGCTGCAGAGGCGGAGCCCAGGCGCGGGCTCTCAGCTCGGGGTTGCCATAAACTGTGATCTGCGGCACAGTCGGGCCACTGCTCCTCCAGCAGGGACCCAACAAGCGGCAGATCCAGGCAGACTCACCTTCCTCCCCCAGGAGGAGCCGCGCGGGAGTGCACCGCAGGGATCTGCTGGGTTTGGAGACTCCACCCGGGGTCGGGTGCCAGAGATAGAAACGCGCGGTCATAGGCCGGGTGAGCATGGAGTGTGGCTGGAGACCGAGGAGACGGGAGTGACTGACGGCTTTTCTCTGGGGGCTCACTGAGGAGCGGGGCCCAGAGTTCTCGGCTCCTCGGGGGTGGAGATTGGGAGGCTCCCATTTTCACTCTCCGCCTCCAAAGCTGTATGGAAAGCTCGCAGGGAACAAAAGCTCTGGAGAGCAACCCGAGCAGATTACTTAGCCCGGACCTGGCAAGGGTGGGGCAATTCCGCCTCTGGCAAAGACATTTGGAAACCATGGCAACAGGCCCCTCCTCCAGAAGATCAGCGAGAACAGCCAGCCAAGACCAAGTTTACCGATCAATGAGAACGGCAGAACTCCAGCGCTAGGGGAATACTGCACATAGAATTCATGGCTTTTTTACCATGATTCTTTAGTCTTTCAAAGTTAATTTTTTTTAACTGTCTTTTTTTCTTTTTTTTCTTTTTTTTGAATTTTTCTTTTTCCCTTTTTCAACCAACATCTTATCAATCCCTTTTTTTAAAAAAACATTTTTACTTTTCATTTTTAGAGTCATATTGTATCCTTTCATAGTAGTTACCTGTATTTTTGGCATATATATATAAGTTGTTCTCTCTTTAAAATTTTGAGATAGTTTCTTCTAACAGATTAAAATATACCCTAAATTTCTAGTATATAGTTTTTCTACTCCCCTGCCTGATTACATTCTCTCCCCTTTTTTTTTCTTTTTTCTTTTTTTAAATCCTCTTTTCTTTTTTCAAACAAATTATCAATTCCTTTTATAAAATTTTTTATAATTTCCATCTTTACAGTCATATTCCATCCCATCATATCAACCCTTATTTTTGTACATATATAAGTTTTTCTTTCTTTAAAATTTTGGGAGGCACTTTCTTCTAACAGACCAACATACACCCCAAATCTAGTGTGTGGCACTGATCTATATACCAGCCTGATCATATTTGATCACATTCTGGTTTTTCTTTGTTGTTGTTGTTTTGTTTTGTTTGTTTTTGTTTGTTTTTATCTTTATCTTTTTCTTTTTTTTCTTTTTCTTTTTTTTCTCTTTCCCTTTCTTTTTCCACTGCTTCAGGTCTTTTCTGATTGGTTTAGAGTATATTTTCTGGGGATGTTGTTACTCTGCTAGCATTTTGTTCTCTCATTAATCTATTCTCCTCTGCACAAAATGACAAGATGGAAAAAATCACCTCAACAAAAAGAAGAAGAGGTAGTACTGACTGCCAGGGACCTACTCAATACGGACATTAGTATGATGTCAGATCTACAGTTCAGAATCATCACTTTAAAGATACTAGCTGGGCTTGAAAAAAATATGGAAGTTATTAGAGAAACCCTATTTTGGAGAAGTAAAAGAACTAAAATCTAACCAAGTCGAAATCAAAAAGGTTATTAATGAGGTGCAATCAAATATGGGGGCGCTAACTGCTAGGATAAATGAGGCAGAAGAGAGAATCAGTGATATAGAAGACCAAATGATGGAAAATAAAGAAGCTGAGAAAAAGAGAGAGAAACAACTACTGGATCACGAGGGCAGAATTCAAGAGATAAGCAATACCGTAAGACTAAACAACATTAGAAAATTGGGACCCCAGAAGAGGAAGAAAGAGAGAGAGGGGCAGAAGGTATAATGAAGCAAATTATAGCAGAGAACTTCCCTAATTTGGGGAAGGAAACAGGCATGAAAATCCAGGAAGCACAGAGAACCCCTCTCAAGATCAATAAAAATAGGTCAACAACCCAACATCTAATAGTAAAACTTACGAGTCTCATAGACAAAGAGAAAATCCTGAAAGCAGCTCGGGAGAAGGGATATGTAACCTACAATGGTAGAAACATTAGATTGGCAATAGACCTATCCACAGAGACATGGCAGGCCAGAAAGGACTGGCAGGATATATTCAGAGCACTAAATGAGAAAAATATGCAGCCAAGAATACTATATCCAGCTAGGCTGTCATTGAAAATTGAAGGAGAGATAAAAAGCTTCCAGGACAAACAAAAACTAAAGGAATTTGCAAACACAAAACCAGCCCTACAAGAAATCTTGAAAGGGGTCCTCTAAGCAAAGAGAGACCCTAAAAGCAACATAGACCAGAAAGGAACACAGACAATATACGGTAACAGTCACCTTACAGGCAATACAATGGCACTAAATTCCTATCTTTCAATAGTTACCCTGAATGTAAATGGGCTCAATGCCCCAATCAAAAGACACAGGCTATCAGACTGGATTAAAAAACAAGACCCATCCATATGCTGTCTGCAAGAGACTCATTTTAGAACCAAAGACACCCCCAAATTGAAAGTGAGGGGGTGGAAAACCATTTACCATGCTAATGGACACCAAAAGAAAGCTGGGGTGGCAATCCTTATATCAGACAAATTAGATTTTAAACCAAAGACTGTAATAAGAGATGAGGAAGGACATTATATCCTACTTAAAGGGTTTATTCAACAAGAAGATCTAACAATTGTAAATATCTATGCCCCTAACATGGGAGCAGCCAATTATAGAAGGCACTTAATAACAAAAGCAAAGAAACACATCGACAACAATACAATAATAGTGGGGGACTTTAACACCCCCCTCACTGAAATGGACAGATCGTCTAAGCAAAAGATCAACAAGGAAATAAAGACTTTACATGACACACTGGACCAAATGGACTTCAGAGACATATACAGAACATTCCATCCCAAAGCAACGGAATACACATTCTTCTCTAGTGCCCATGGAACATTCTCCAGAATAGGTCACATCCTAGGTCATAAATCAGGTCTCAACCGGTACCAAAAGACTGGGATCATTCCCTGCCTATTTTCAGACCACAATGCTTTGAAACTAGAACTCAATCACAAGAGGAAATTCGGAAAGAACTCAAATACATGGAGGCTAAAGAGCATCCTACTGAAGAATGAATGGGTCAACCAGGAAATTAAAGAAGAATTAAAAAAATACATGGAAACCAATGAAAATGAAAACACAACTATTCAAATCTTTGGGATGCAGCAAAGGCAGTCCTAAGAGGAAAGTATATAGCAACACAAGCCTTTCTCAAGAAACAAGAAAGGTCTCAAGTACACAACCTAACCCTACACCTAAAGGAGCTGGAGAAAGAACAGCAAATAAAGCCTAAACCCAGCAGGAGAAGAGAAATAATAAAGATCAGAGCAGAAATCAATGAAATAGAAACTAAAAGAACAGTAGAACAGATCAACGAAACTAGGAGCTGGTTCTTTGAAAGAATTAACAAGATTGATAAACCCCTGGCCAGACTTATCAAAAAGAAAAGAGAAAGGACCCAAATCAACAAAATCATGAATGAAAGAGGAGAGATCACAACCAACACCAAAGAAATACAAACAATTATAAGAACATATTATGAGCAACTCTATGCCAGCAAATTAGATAACCTGGAAGAAATGGAGGCATTCCTAGAGATGTATCAACTACCAAAACTGAACCAGGAAGAAATAGAAAACCTTAACAGACCTATAACCACTAAGGAAATTGAAGCAGTCATCAAAAATCTCCCAAAAAACAAAAGCCCAGGGCCAGATGGTTTCCCAGGTGAATTCTACCAAACATTTCAAGAAGAATTAATACCAATTCTTCTGAAACTGTTCCAAAAAAGAGAAATGGAAGGAAAACTTCCAAACTCATTTTACGAGGCCAGCATTACCTTGATCCCAAAACCAGACAAAGACCCCATCAAAAAGGAGAATTACAGACCAATATCCCTGACGAACATGGATGCAAAAATTCTCACCAAAATACTAGCCAATAGGATCCAACAGTACATTAAAAGGATTATTCACCATGACCAAGTGGGATTTATCCCTGGGCTGCAAGGTTGGTTCAACATCCGCAATTCAGTCAATGTGATACAATACATTAACAAAAGAAAGAACAAGAATCATATGATCCTCTCAATAGATGCAGAAAAAGCTTTGACAAAGTACAGCATCCTTTCTTGATCAAAACTCTTCAGAGTATAGGGATCGAGGGTACATACCTCAATATCATAAAAGCCATCTATGAAAAAGCTACAGCGAATATCATTCTCAATGGGGAAAAACTGAGAGCTTTCCCCCTAAGGTCAGGAACACGGCAGGGATGTCCACTATCACCACTGCTATTCAACATAGTATTGGAAGACCTAGCCACAGCAATCAGACAACAAAAAGAAATAAAAGGCATCCAAATCGGCAAAGAAGAAGTCAAACTCTCACTCTTTGCAGAGGATATGATACTTTATATGGAAAACCCCAAAGACTGCACCCCAAAACTGCTAGAACTCATACAGGAATTCAATAAAGTGGCAGGATATAAAATCAATGCACAGAAATCAGTGGCATTCCTATACACCAACAACAAGACAGAAGAAAGAGAAATTAAGGGGTTGATCCCATTTACAATTGCACCCAAAACCATAACATACCTAGGAATAAATCTAACCAAAGAGACAAAGGATCTGTACTCAGAAAACTATAAAATACTCATGAAAGAAATTGAGGAAGACACAAAGAAATGGAAAAACGTTCCATGCTCATGGATTGGAAGAACAAATATTGTGACGATGTCAATGCTACCTAGAGCAATCTACACATTCAATGCAATCCCCATAAAAATACCATCCACTTTTTTCAAAGAAATGGAATAAATAATCCTAAAATTTGTATGGCACCAGAAAAGACCCCACATAGCCAGAGGAATGTTGAAAAAGAAAAGCAAAGCTGGCGGCATCACAATTCCGGACTTCCAGCTCTATTACAAAGCTGTCATCATCAAGACAGTATGGTACTGGCACAAAAACAGGCACATAGATCAATGGAACAGAATAGAGAGCCCAGAAATGGACCCTCAACTCTATGGTCAACTCATCTTCGACAAAGCAGGAAGGAGTGTCCAATGGAAAAAAGACAGTCTCTTCAACAAATGGTGTTGGGAAAATTGGATAGCCACATGCAGAAGAATGAAAGTGGACCATTTCCTTACACCACACACAAAAATAGACTCCAAATGGTTGAAAGACCTCAATGTGAGACAGGAGTCCATCAAAATCCTAAAGGAGAACACAGGCAGCAACCTCTTTGACCTCCGCCGAAGCAACTTCTTCCTAGAAACATCGCCAAAGGCAAGGGAAGCAAGGGCAAAAATGAACTATTGGGACTTCATCAAGATAAAAAGCTTTTGCAAAGCAAAGGAAACAGTCAACAAAACCAAAAGACCACCGACAGAATCGGAGAAGATATTTGCAAATGACATATCAGATAAAGGGCTAGTATCCAAAATCTATAAAGAACTCATCAAACTCAACACCCAAAGAACAAAGAATCCAATCAAGAAATGGGCAGAAGACACGAACAGACATTTTTCCAAAGAAGACATCCAAATGGCCAACAGACACATGAAAAAGTGCTCAACATCGCTCGGCATCAGGGAAATCCAAATCAAAACCTCACTGAGATACCACCTCACACCAGTCAGAATGGCTAAAATTAACAAGTCATGAAACGACAGATGTTGGCGGGGATGCGGAGAAAGGGGAACCCTCCTACACTGTTGGTGGGAATGCAACCTGGTGCAGCCACTCTGGAAAACAGTATGGAGGTTCCTCAAAAAGTTGAAAATAGAGCTACCATATAATCCAGCAATTGCACTACTGGGTATTTACCCCAAAGATACAAAAGTAGGGATCCGAAAGGGTACGTGCACCCCAATGTTTATAGCAGCAATGTCCACAATAGCCAAACTGTGGAAAGAGCCAAGATGTGCATCGACAGATGAATGGATAAAGAAGAGGTGGTATATATATACAATGGAATATTATGCAGCCATCAAAAGGAATGAGATCTTGCCATTTGCAACGACATGGATGGAACTGGAGGGTATTATGCTGAGCAAAATAAGTCAAACAGAGAAAGACATGTATCATATGACCTCACTGATATGAGGAATTCTTAATCTCAGGAAACAAACTGAGGGTTGCTGGAGTGGGAGGTGGGGTGGGAGGGATGGGTGACTGGGTGATAGACACTGGGGAGGGTATGTACTCTGGTAAGCGCTGTGAATTGTGCAAGACTGTTAAATCTCAGATCTGTACCTCTGAAACAAATAATGCAATATATGTTAAGGAAAAAAGAAGAAGAAGAAGAAGGTAGCAGGAGGGGAAGAATGAAGTGGGGGAAATCGGAGGGGTAGATGAACCATGAGAGACGATGGACTCTGAAACACAAACTGAGGTTTCTAGAGGGGAGGGGGGTGGGAGGATGGGTTAGCCTGGTAATGGGTATTGAGGAGGGCACATTCTGCATGGAGCACTGGGTGTTATGCACAAACAATGAATCATGGAACACTACATCTAAAACTAATGATGTAATGTATGGGGATTAACATAAGAATAAAAAAAAAAAGAAAGAACCAATTAATTTAGTATAGATCAATGGAAAATCCAATGAACAGAAAGAAAAATCATCAAAGAAAAATGAAGAGAGTAGCTAAGGCATCTGAGATAGAATGAAATAGTATAATATACATGTAGTGGTAGCAGTAGGAAATTAGAGAGAGAAATGAGAAAAAGAAATACCTGAAGGAAAAGGAAAAGAAGGAAGACCAAACATCACACGATGGCATTCACATGGAGAGGAGCTGAACTTCTAGCAATGACCTCACTCACCACTATCTAGCCAGCAATGCAAATGAGCCAAGTTCACAGTGGATATTCCAAGCCATTCCTGCTGCACCTGACCCTGCATGGAACAAAGACCAGCTATTCCCCATAAGCCCTGCCCAAATTAAAGATTTTGTAAGCCAAACAAATGATTATTGTTTGCAACCACAAAGTATAAAAGTGGTTTGTCACACAGTAATACGTAATTGAGACAACATACATAATTATTTAATTTGTAAATCATCTAGTGATATGTAAATAAATAAATGGACATATACTGTTTTGGGCCTTTTGAGTTTAGAAGAGCCTTGTAATCTTCAATAGTCAGGTTAACAGTGATGAATATATGCTCTAATAAACATAAATCTGCATGCCTCAAGGAATGCAATTCATTGCTATATAGCCGGTTTAATTACAGGTATGTAGTTTGTGAATGTTATGGCATTTCATTTAAAGTTAAGTAGTAATATTGCACTATGGGGTATAATGCAACAAGAATAACTGTGAATATGTGCCATTTGATTTATAAACATCAAATTCTGTTAAGCAGTAAAACATAGAATGTAAAAATTTTAATAAAATATTTTAATGTAATATTTTACTTTGTTTCTCTTAGAAACTATGTAGGGAAGGTAGGAAAAATGTTATTTAAAGAGACTATTTCATGTATCTTTGTGAAAATAAGGGGCTGTGGGCCTTACCTGTATCATTTGAAGCCCAAGAAAGATGTGGCTACACTACCCTTTAAAAGCTATTAACAATTTGGGGGCTGCTCAGAGAAGAAAAAATGTTCATTAAGAAAGGGAGCAGAGACTTAAAAAAAAAAAAAAAAGGCCAGTGGTGGGTGTTGTGAAGAAGAATGGCATGTGACAAAACAGTTCCCAATACAGGAAGAAATTTATCATTTGTGTTTTGTTTGTTATTTGGCAGTTTTGACTTTATTTTCTCAACCCAAGTCTCAGTAGATCTAGGTGTTGAAATGCTTCCTGGGAGTGGTGTTTATTGGAGATGAGGGGAGGATGAGAGAAAGTGATTTCAAAGACATGGAGTGAATTTTATATATGATATGAGTCATGTTATAGACTGATTTGTGTCCCACCCCCAAATTCATATGTAAAAGTCCTAATCTTCAGTATGTCTGTATTTGGAAACAGAACCTTTCAAGAAGCAATTATGGTTAAATGAGGTTTTAGGGATGGGGGCCCTAATCCAATAGGGACTGGTGTTATTATAAGAGCAGGAAACATCAGAGATCTTTGTCTCTCTTCCTGTCTCCATCTCTCCCTCTTTCTCTTTTTCTCTTTCTCTTTCTCTCTCTGCATGCACACAGAGGAAAGGCCATGTGAAGATACAGCAAGAAGATAGATTATCATCTTCGTGCCTAGAAGAGAGGTCTCATCATAAACCAACCCTACTGGCCCCTTGATCTTGGACTTCCAGCTTCCATAACTATGAGAAAATAATTGTTTGTCGTTTAAGCCACCAAATCTGTGGTGTTTTGTTTTGGGCCTTAGTGGACTAATGAGAACAACCATCTAAAGTAATATGTAAGTAAGATCAATAGTTTGGTAGAAACTGAAAATTTAAGCAAGAGTTAATTTTGAAAATGAGTTCACAGCAACTTAAAGAAACTTCAGGAGGGCATTACACTTCCCAGAAAATCATGTAGAGGATTTAAGCCAACTTCATTTAATGAACAAAATTAACTCATCTGATACCTAGAATTTATTTTAGATGATTTATTTGGGATAAACCCTGGGTTATTCTATAAAAAGACCATGAGAAGTAAGAGTAGCATTAGATTTCCTGACACAATATGGATTATTTGTTTTGTTTCTATTTTATTTTGTTTCATTCCCAAACTCTATTTATAGTGTCTATTTTTTTTTTATGGTTTTCATCTTGAAGTGCATTACTAATGCCCATAAGACTTGTTTTATATATTGAACAATTTCAATTATACCTTTCAATATGGAATCTTTGTCCATTTGATTTGATTTGAAATTAACATGATTTGAATGTTGGGGTGAAGGATATTGAGTTAGCTCCTTTCAGTTTAATGTATTGTCTAAGGTATGAAAATTAAGGGCCTTATATTTCTTTTACCTGCATAATTGGACAAGAAATGCGATCATAGGTTTTAAAAGGTGAGTACCTCAAGAAGCTTATGGGTGGCCATAGCTTATATCTTCAGATTCTGAAGAGATTAGCAATGCTTTTTGTGTGACCAAGCAAAATAAAGAAACCTCTTCACTAAGATTGGTTAATCAAATTACTTGGCAATAGAAGGAAAGCAGAAGATTTGGGGACTAAAAGATTTTACCAATGTAAAATCAGAAATCTGCCTAAAATCCTGTTTAACAAAATTGAAGATGCCATATTTTCATTGTTGCATAATATTTTTTAAACAATAAAAACTTTTAAATCATTCTATTCACTCATTACAGAGCAAATGAGTTAATGTTTGTAACTTTTCTATTTCCATGCATATATATAATCTTTAAAAATTATTGTCTAAAACATACTGTATATTAAAGACTCCTACATCTGTAATTTTAACATTCAAAGTAATTACTTTCCATATCATCAAAGTGTGCCCAAATTTAATTTCTATATCTACATATAGTTTCATTAGATGAATAAATCAGGATTAATTTAAATATTTCAATTTACTGTACTATAAATAATAATGCAGCTGACATATTCATGATGAAATACCTACCTGCATTTCTCTCAGACTATCATTTCATGCAAAAGACTTTTTAATCTATTGATAGTTCTTCTTATACAGCAATATGTTTAATGCCACTCTTCAGGGATCCTAATACTATACTATTACTACGACTACTACTACTAATAATAATAATAGGAATAATAAT
This sequence comes from Neomonachus schauinslandi, assembly GCF_002201575.2. Classification (NCBI taxonomy): domain Eukaryota; kingdom Metazoa; phylum Chordata; class Mammalia; order Carnivora; family Phocidae; genus Neomonachus; species Neomonachus schauinslandi. The sequence continues at coordinate 67,392,654 of NC_058411.1, read as the reverse complement.
ACCTAAGTGTGTTACCTAGAGGTTTTTTATTTTGTTTTGATTTTTGTTTTTTCATTGATTCTTGTTCAGGAAACTTGTGTAAACAGAGTATTTAAAAGTAATTTAAATTTAAGTGATCTTAAATAGATTATTTTGGGTGAAGGGATATGATGAAGATGAGACATCAATAAAGAGCTACCTTTCACTGTTCTGGAAAGTTCATTTCCAACATAAAAAGAAATTCAGCAATATGAAAACATAAAAATATTAAGTATTAAAAATGAAATGAAAAAATATATAGTAAAAATATACAGTGAATACAAATGTTTATAATTTATTTGATGGTTAGATAACCTAATTTAATGTCACTAGTGTGCTTCTTAAAATATACTTGTTAAAGGTCAAATTGTATTGATTATATTAATAATAATTACCAGGGAAATAAATTGATAGGAATCCTGAACCAAATGTGTATATTAAATAAAAAACACTTTTTAAAAAGAATTTCATAAAGACAGTATTTTACTGAAATTGTAATAAACTTCAAATTATGAACAAGTTTCTCATTGCACATTTACCTTTATGTGTTTTTCATGACATCTTTCAACAGATGTTGATTAAAAGAAATGTGATACATACATTTATATATACATGTATCAAAGAAGAGCTACAAAGCACACAAGAAGAAAAAAAGCTAAAGATGTGATCAGATAGCATTTTTTTTAAAGATTTATTTATTTATTTGAGAGAGCGAGAATGAGAGAGAGAGAGTACATGAGAGGGGGTAGGGTTAGAGGGAGAAGCAGGCTCCTTGCTGAGCAGGGAGCCCGATGCGGGACTCGATCCAGGGACTCCAGGATCATGACCTGAGCCGAAGGCAGTCGCGTAACCAACTGAGCCACCCAGGTGCCCCGATCAGATAGCATTTTAAAAATTATTTATGTTTGACTAATTAGTGTATAAATAAATCAAGATACCTAAAGTAGCATGGACAAAATGAATATCAAAGGTATTTTCTGTATCAATAAGTGCCTGTAAGACGTTTAAAATCATTTCATAAATCCAAAAAGGACCAGTAAGCAAAATACAATTTGTAATCTGTCTTGTAGTTGTAGCATCTCTTTTTAAATGCAATTTATCTGCTTTGAATAAAATCAATTTCACCAATAAATGATAAAAACTTCATAAAGGAAATATTAAAAATAACATTGAAATAATGTCTTGGAAAATTTATTTCATCTAAATGTTATTTTGTCCTCTAATATAAAGCAACAAAATCACAATTTAAAGAGCACCTGAAATAACTTCTAAATAATGAAATTAATAAATTAATAAATAACTAAAGAACACCTGAAATAACTTCATTTTTAGGAGAGTTGATTCATGATGCATAACATGCAGACGTTTGAGCTTCCCCAAATCAAGATTAAATTTTCAAAGACATTTTCTTCAAAACTGGAAAAAACTCAAATTGCTTGTCAAATGATTTTTTACAACTTCCATTTTATGTCAGCTGACCCTTCTTGAATATCTACATTTCATGCTGTGTAAATAGAACCTCTTTTGTACTATTTTCCTCAAAATTTTCTACATTAGTCCAATCTGGAATCCTAGCAACAGACCACTTTGCTATGTGCTAGTTCTCTTTTTGAGCAAATAGCTTTTAATTGTCAGATAGCAGAGATTCAGAAATGAATGTCACTGAATGCTTGACACCAGCACATTTAGTGACCTGGATTATCATTATTTTCTCCCTCCAGAATCATAATGAAAACCTTCTTATTAAATCACTTGAACATATATTTTAATGATTCAATTTACTTTTTTCCCTTAAAAAAAAGTATGCAACTAATATGTGAATATATTCTAGCAAGCTACACAGCACGAAACTATGTGAATGTTTAACTTCAATCTCTTAACTGATATATTCCTTGTTTTCAGACAGAACCACAGACCATGGCTAACAATTGGATTTGTGTTAACTTGTTTTTTTTTCTGTTCATTTAATAAACATAATTATGTACATATTTCTCTTCAAATACACATTTTACTTATAGAAATTTGTATCCTTCCATACTTACTCTAACTTGTATTTTTTACTTGTAACAGTATGCCTTTGAGATTTTTTCCTATCAGTAGTACTTGGCACAAAATATATATTCGGTAATTATTATCTATAAGTATGTTATTGTTGTCATGCAATTTTAAAAATGTGGTACATTTATTTTATCATATAAACATTTTTTTTCTTTTTCATAGATTTATTTTGAAATGTATTTATGTTTTTATTTAGGAACAATCAAAAAATTTGGAGTACTATTTTAATGCCCATGTATCATTCTGAAGTTCAAGGGAGTAGTACCACCTTGTAAAGTAGACAAGATTAGGCTTTCATCTTCTGCAACAATGCCTTGAAGTGTGGTGTTCTATAGTAAAAGGATGCAATATAAGAAAGATAAAAGGAGAGCCAAACACTTTTCCAGTTGCAGGAGTTGCAGAGCTGCTAAAGCTGATCATGTTACTGAGAGTAGAGCTACAGAGGACTAACATGGTACAAATAAATCAAAGAAAATCTGACAGCAAATGTTCAGGTAGAAGGAGGTCCTATAATTTAAGGTCTTAATGTTTTTTAGCCACCCTTAGTTTTCTTGAGGAATGGAATTGAACCAGAAAGCTGAAAGTGCATCTGGGAACTTGTCAAAGGAGAGCATTCTGACAGAGTCTCAGTTGCTTTGCCCTGAAGGCTATATTATAGACTGCCCTGTCTGGGACCAAATCAGTCACAACAGATTTTTCAGATGTTTATGGTACTGCAAGGGGCTGGGATGTCATGGAGTCAGCTAGACACTCTCACCCAGACTCTGACCAAGACAGGATTAACAAGTTACATCCTTTTCAAATTTCATTCTTGAATGCAACAATGCAAGGAGAAGGGAGTACAAGAGATATTGTCCCATAGAACATGAGTAGGACTCGATAGTAAAAAACTGTTTTGTTTTGGGTTCCCCTTCCCATATTATTAATCATTTTATATTTTCCTTTACTCCCTCAAAAACAGAAAAATATGGGGCATCTGGGTCGCACAGCTGGTCAAGCTCCCAACTCTTGATTTTAGCTCAGGTCATGATCTCAGGGTTGTGAGATCAAACCCCATGTTGGGCTCCATGCTAGGTGTGAAGCCTGCTAAAGATTCTTCTCTCTCCCTTTCCTTCCTGCCCCTCTCCCTCTAAAAAAACAAAAACAGAACAGAAAAATATGAAATGGAGACCTAGGAACTCTAATCTAAAAATGATTTTACAGTTTAACATATCTCTCTCAAATTATTTTAAATAATAGTATAATAGAGGACATATTATTAATTATATCTATTTTTTAAAGATTTTATTTATTTATTTATTAGAGAGCGAGAGAGAGAGAAACAGCATGAGAGAGGAGAGGGTCAGAGGGAAAAGCAGGCTCCCCGCTGAGCCGGGAGCCCGATGTGGGACTCGATCCCAGGACCCTGGGATCATGACCTGAGCCGAAGGCAGTCGCTTAACCAACTGAGCCACCCAGGCGCCTGATTATATCTATTTTAATTTATTACAGTTATAATATTTATAATAAAATAATTTAAATAATAAGGTTTCTTTTAATAATTGGATTGAAGACCAAACAAGATTTAAAATTTTCCTTCCACATCCAAATTGTAGCATGAGTGAATCTGGCTAAGAAGCTTTTCTCTTTTTTTTCAAATTTGCTAAGGAATGTTTCATTGTTGTTTCTCTTGTTTTTTTCTTCAAGAATGAGTTTTGGGTTTTGCAAATGCTATGTATAATGTTTTGGAGATAAAAGATATTTTGTTTGTTTTTACTAATCACCTTACATTTGGTCAGTATTTCCTCAAATGTGCTTCACTCACTACAATTAAGGAATATATATACTCTGTGCTCCATGAAGTAAAGATTCCAGGGAGAAAGAAGCTACTTAAAAGGAAGGTGGATAAGAACATTCTATTGTGGGGTGTATAATTGGTTTTCCTTGAGGGCTTAGACTTCCCATGACTTTGGTTCATCCAAGACTTACCCTATTGAGTAGAAAAGTATGACTATTCCATGGGGTGCCTGGGTGGCTCAGTCAGTTAAGTGTCTGCGTTCAGCCCAGGTCATGGTCTGGGGTCCTGGGATTGAGCCCCTCATTGGACTCCCTGCTCATCGGGGAGTCCTGCTTCTCCCTCTCCCTCTGTGTGCGCTTTCTCTCTCTCTTTCTCTCTCAAATAAATAAATAAATAAAACCTGAAAAAAAAAAAAGTATGACTATTCCAGCAAAGGGCATTGCTGATTCCATCTTCCAAATCCTATCCTGGAGATCTTTTAGTATATGTGCTGCCGAAGCGAGCACCCAGAGATCTTTTAAAGTAATCTTTGTTTAATGAAGATGTAGTGGCTAAACAAAAATCACAGTAATTGGGGTACCTGGGTGGCTCAGTCTGTTGAGCATCTGGCTTGGGCTCAGGTTATGATCTTGGGATCCTGGGATCAAACCCTGCCTCAGGCTCCTCACTCATTGGGGAGTCTGTTTGTCCCTCTCCTGCTCCCTCTGCTCCTCCCCCCACTCATGCATGCACTCTCTCTCTCTAATAAATAATTTTTTAAAAATCACAGTAATCTATATACATTAGTGATATTACATTATAAGTTATATATACTTTATGTTTGTGTGTGTATATATAATATCAGTTTTGTAGTCTGTATTATTTTACACAGTCTCCCAGATTTTAAAGAACAGATAACCTTACAATATTTAACTAACCAGAATGTTTTTAACTTTGAGTCTATAATGATACTGATATCCAAAATGCAGTAAGAAAAACAATAATGTGGAAATTATTTGATTAATTTCACTTGAAGTTCTGGGTTTAATGACATACGTTCCATCATTAGCTTCCTTGATATATTCAACACTATTTCTTAATTTAAAAAAAATAATAATTAATGTTTATTGAATCTACCTGGCTATATATGTTTTGTATCAATTACCTTTTTTTTTAATGTACATCTATAAGACAAGGATCATTACTAGCTCATTTTACAGGTGAGGAGACATAAACTCCTTAAGATTTACTTCCCATAATTCTTGGATTTTTCTGGGTTCTTTTTTTAGGTTTTTTCCTCTTTACATTCCAGTTTTGGAAGTTTCCATTCAGATGTCCTCAAGCTTAGTGATTCTTTTCTCAGTTATATCTAGTCTACTAATGAGCCCATCAGAAGCATTCTTCTTTTATGTTGTGGTGTTTTTGATATGCAGCATTTCTTTTTGATTCATTCTTAGAATTTCTTACACTGCCCATCTGTTATTGCGTGCTGTCTACTTTATCCATTAGAGACCTTAGCTGTTTTATATTACTGGTCTAATAATCTCCACATCCCTGTCATATCCGAGTTTGGTTTTGATGTTTGATCTATCTCTTCAAACTGTGTTTTTGCCTTTTAGTATGCCTTGTAATTTTTTTCTTGCTAGCTAGACATGATGCGCTGGGTAAAAATAACTGTGGTAAGTAGGCTTTTAACAATGTGGTGGTAATGCATGGGGAAAGGGGAAGCATTCTGTAGTGCAATGATTATCTTAATCTTTTAATGAACTTGTGCCTCTGGTTTGTCAACTTCACAAGTGCTTCTCAGGTTTTCTCCCTTTTAGGTGGGACAGGATGCCCAGAGTAGACTGGAGTTGATTATTTCCCTCACCCTAAGTTGGTTAGCCTCTGAAAGAACTCCAATAGTGTGGCTCTGGTAAAACTCCTGAGGGCAGACCTTATTAAATAGAAAATAATACTCTGGCATATTTCAAAATAGTATCCTTTCTCCTCCCTCACCTCCTCAATTTTTAAAGGAAATTGAAAAAAATCTTGGGCTACAGGATGGGTTATATTCTTTGTCCAGTCCTTCTGTTGTTAGTGAGCCAGAAAATGAGATGAGGAGGAGCAGCCAATAGATATCATATCCTTTTCCCTCAAAAGTGATTTGTGTCTCAGGAGTACATCTAGGGATGTGGGTGTGCTCCTCTCAGCTTTTGGCCATTGTAGAGAAAATTTAACAGCCATCAAGCTAGCTGGTATGATCAGGAGTAGGAACATCAGAGTTGAAGGACCCCCTTGCCTTTTATTTGACCAGTTTCTCCTCAAGTATTTTTGCTTTAATGTTTCAAGATTGACTCACAGGTAAATGATTATGCTTTCCTCTTGCACCCTTTCTTAAATCTAGATCTCTTTTGATTAGAAATAGTCATCTAGAGAAATTAAATTGATCTCTACAAAAAATTTCTTCCTCATCCCATTCTGGGCCCTTTTGAATAGAAGAATGGGGATTCAAACAGGATATTTCCTCTCTCTCATATCCTACCAAGATTCTAATCCAAGCAGAATTCACTATAAGTGAATCTATAGTGCTTTGTAGATAGAAGAATGAGTTTTAGAGTCAGTCTGTCAGGCTTCCAATCTTAGCTCTACCACTTGCTAATGCTAGGACCTACAGCTTATAGTTACTATGTATTCTCCCAGATCTGCTGTCATTTCCTGAGGCAAGCATTCTATTATACCTCTTACTACATTTTAATTTTATAGAAGTTTTGTGACCCTATTAAAAAGTCTTCCTTCTTCATTGAACTATAAACTAATGAGAATAGAGACTGAGTTTAGTTTATAAACATATCATCAACTGGTAGAGAAACTGACCAATAGTAGACAATAAATATGTGTTGAGTGAATGAATGTATGTATCACTTCATAGTTTTAAAATTTTGTTTGTACATAGAATCTTAGTTTGCCATAAATACTATTGTGTTGAATTTATTTGATAGATGATGTATTAACTTTCATGCTTTGATGTGAATGTAGCTCAATATAAACTGATGTGGATCTATGTGATTTTATTGAAATAATTTCCAGATGATAAAAATGAAAGTTAAAGATTTTTTGAGACATGTTAACTGTATTTTAAGTGACAAAAACTGAGTATGTAGAGAAGATGCTATAAACTAAGGAAGTAAATACAGTTATTGACATAGAGATAGTGACAAAATATTTTTAGGACAGCACAATGGCTATTATTTTCTTTAATTGAGAAAATAAGACATTGAAGAAACTTCCAAATTAGGTAAAACACAGAGGTAGAAAACTAATTTACTCATTGGATGATTTACAAGGAATTTATTTTATCATCACTATTATTACTGAAAAACTCTTTTTTTGAGTATTAGCCTATTTTGTTAAAAATAAATTATGTATTTCCTTCTAGAAATTTTGCATATGTGTCTTTACATAAAGATTATGACTATGGTTGTTAATTTTTTTCCATCAAAGCACCACTGAAACTTGATGCATTGTTGAAATTTCTTTGAATAGCTATGTTTTATCTTAAAATATTTAAACAAATTGGGTCCTCAACTCCATAATATGATAGTATCTTTTTTGTTACATTCTATCATGTATATTGATATTTTAATGGCATTCCATTGAGTAAATTTGACACTTAAGGATCAAATTTTACACATTTATCCCCTGGCTTCTTACATCCATGGAACAATGTCAATATATCTGAGATAAGATATCCCAGGATATTATAATTCTGTACAGAAGAGAAGTCTGCTTAGAGAAATTTGCCCTTTACACTTTGATTGCAGTAATATATTCAGAAAAAAATGACCAAAATTTAATACCTCTATAGATGTTAAACTTGAGAGTATTTTTCATACTTTAATTTTCCTACGAAATTGTACCAAAAGAATATTTTATGTTATTTCTGTGTTAAAGTTTTTGTTAAGAGCCCAGTATTCATTAATCTATATTTATCTAGCTACAGTAACTTTAACCTATTGGTGAATTTGTATGTTACTTCTGTAAATATAAATGGCCAAATCATTGATGCAGGCTTTTATACCAACAAATGATTAAAATGAAGCAGAGAGCACAAGTACCATTTATAACAGGAGAAAAGAGTATTATTGGAAATATTCCCTTTTGGAGCCTTCATTTAAGATGTTAAACAATCCTTGTGTTTTGTAATCCTATGGTTTGTAAAAAATTCATTATATCATCTGAAGAATGATACATATAAAAAGGTCTTTGAAAAGTTTTGGTTTATGGGCATAGAAATAGTCTAGTCTGAAATGTTTTGTCAATTTCTAAATAATGTGCCTCCCTAAATTTTTTGTCGTAGAGTGACCTTGTTAGACAAGGCCAGCTGGAGTCACCACAGGCTTCAGTTTGGTTTGCCTGATTTGTTTGTTATTCATGGCTTTGCAGGCTGCTCTGTACCTAACAAGATCCTGCAAGAGTCAATATCAGACCCAAGTCCATCTGAAAGTTTCTTTTTACTCTTTGGTTTGAAAAAATTGACACATTGAGTCTTACTTTGTATCCACTTTAACCTCAAAATTACCCCTATAAGATCTGAGAAATTTATTAGATTTCATCAGTCCCACTATTTACTCTAGGTCATTTGTCTTGCCTAAACTATCTGATAAAACAAGTAGCGTGGTCCTAGTGTAGGTGGAAGAGAACTCACAAAGCAAGGTAAGGAAAACAAAATCTCTGATTTGTGCCATATCTATTTTACACAGCACTCCCAGAGTTTGACCAGCTCCTATGAATTGTCATAGTTATTGAACTTTTTCCCACTGGGTTATTTACAATCTGAGTCAGAATTCCCCAGAGAGGGGCACCTGCGTGGCTCAGTCGGTTGAGCATCTGCCTTCGGCTCAGGTCGTGATCCCAGTGGGATCGAGTCCCATGTCCAGGGAGCCTGCTTCTCCCTCTCCCTGCCGCTCTCCCCGGCTTGTACTCTCTCTGTCAAATAAATAAATAAAATCTTAAAAAAAAAAAAGAATTCCCCAGAGAAACTTATTTAAAGCTTGCTAATGAACTACAGATTAGTATGTTTTGTATTAAAATCACTCACCCTTAATACATACAATATATGTTATAGTATCAATTTTACTTTTTGTGACCAAAAATAAGGATTGCCTGTTGTAAAAGGAGATTTAAGTATAATTTTGAATGATCTTGTTTAAAACATTTTTAAATTAGGTTTTAGTATTACTTCAGAAATTTCCTAATCATTTTCACTATTTCAGAAAAGGCATAGATAAAGGTAAAAAGATATTTAATAAATAGATAATACTGACAAATTTGGTAAAATAACTTTATCTTTGGATTATTGAAGGATACAAAATATTTTGTCTCAGTAGAAAATCTCAGTAGGGAAATGACTGACAAGTAGGAATAAATACGTTTGTTCGCTATAATTAAACATTTGGGCTATTTTATCATTTAAACAATCCCCATGTGAAGTTTGGTGCTTATTTTTTTTTATTTTGAAATTTTTTGAGAAAGAGTGAGTGGGGTGGGGTGGGGTAGGCAGGGGACAGAGGAAGAGGAATAGAGAGAATCAACATACTCCATGCCCAGCACAGAGCCCAAGGTGGGGCTTGATCTCACAACCTTGAGATCATGACCTGCGCCAAAATCAAGAGTCGGACACTTAGCAGACTGAGCCACCCAGCTGCCCCTGGTGTTTTTTTTTTCTTTTCATTTTTTAAATTTAAATTCAATTAATTAACATATAATGTATTATTGGTTTCTGAGGTAGAGGTCAGTGATTCATCAGTCTTATATAATACCAGTGCTCATTACATTATGTGCCCTCCTTAATGTCTATCACCCAGTTACCCCATCCCCCCATTTCCCCCCCAGCAATCCTCAGTTTGTTTCCTATGTCTCTTATGGTTTGTCTCCCTCTCTGATTTTGTCTTGTTTTACTTTTGCCTCTCTTCTCCTATGATCCTCTGTTTTATTTCTTAAATTCCACATATAAGTGGGATCATATAATTGTCTTTCTTTGATTGACTTATTTTGCTTAGCATAATACCCTCTAGTTCCATCCACGTCATTGCAAATGGCAAGATTTCATTTTTTTTGATGGCTGCATAATATTCCATTGTGTGTCTGTGTGTGTGTGTGTATATATATACCATATCATCTTTATCCATTCATCTGTCGATGGACAACTGGACTCTTTCCATAGTGTGGCTATTGTGGACATTTCTGCTATAAACATCAGAGAGCAGGTGCCCCTTTGGATCACTATATTTGTATCTTTGGGGTAAATACCTAGTAGTACAATTGCTATGTCATAGGGTAGCTCTATTTTCAACTTTTTGAGGAACCTCCATACTGTTTTCCAGAGTGGCTATACGAGCTCGCATTCCCACCAACAGTGTAAGAGAGTTCCCCTTTCCCACATCCTCGCCAATATCTGTTATTTCCTGACTTGTTAATTTTAGCTATTCTGACTGTTATAAGTTGGTATCTCATTGAGGTTTTGATTTGGATTTCCCTGATGCCGAGGGACGTTGAGCACTTTTTCATGTGTCTGTTGGTCATTTGGATGTTTTCTTTGCAGAAATGTCTGTTCATGTCTTCTGCCCATTTCTTGATTGGATTATTAGTTCTTTGGGTGTTGAGTTTGATACGTTTTTTATAGATTTTGGATACTAGCCCTTTATCTGATATGGCATTTGCAAATATCTTCTCCCATTCTGTCGGTTGTCTTTTGGTTTTGTGGACTGTTTCCTTTGCTGTGCAAAAGCTTCTTATCTTGATGAAGTCCCAATAGTTCATTTTTGCCCTTGCTTCCCTTGCCTTTGGTGATGTTTCTAGGAAGAAACGACTTCGACTAAGGTTGAAGAGGTTGCTGCCTGTGTTCTCCTCAAGGATTTTGATGGATTCCTGTCTCACATTTAGGTCTTTCATCCATTTTGAGTCTATTTTTGTGTGTGGTGTAAGGAAATGGTCCAGTTTCATTCTTCTGCATGTGGCTGTCCAATTTTCCCAACACCATTTGTTGAAGAGAGTCTTTTTTCCATCAGATATTCTTTCCTGTTTTGTCAAAGATGAGTTGACCATAGAGTTGAGGGTCCATTTCTGGGCTCTCTATTCTGTTCCATTGATCTATATATCTGTTTTTGTGGCAGTACCATACTGTCTTGATGATTACAGCTTTGTAATAGAGCTTGAAGTCCAGAATTGTGATGCCACCAGCTTTGGTTTTCTTTTTCAACATTCCTCTGGTTATTTGGGGTCTTTTCTAGTTCCATACACATTTTAGGATTATTTGTTCCAGCTCTGTGAAAAAAGTTGATGTCATTTTGGTAGGGATTGCATTAAATGTGTAGATTGCTCTAGGTAGCATTGACATTTTAACAATATTTGTTCTTCCAGTCCATGAGCATGGAATGTTTTTCCATTTCTTTGTATCCTCCTCAATTTCTTTCATGAGTGTTCTGTAGTTTTCTGAGTACAGATCCTTTGCCTCTTTGGTTAGGTTTATTCCTAGGTATCTTATGGTTTTGGGTGCAATTGTAAATGGGATCAACTCATTAATTTCTCTTTCTTCTGTCTCATTGTTAGTATATAGAAATGCAACTGATTTCTGTGCATTGATTTTATATCCTGTCATTTTGCTGAGTTCCTGTATGAGTTCTAGCAATTTTGGGGTGGAGTCTTTTGGGTTTTCCACTTAGAGTATCATGTCATCTGCAAAGAGTAAGATTTGACTTCTTTGCCAATTCGAATGCTTTTATTTCTTTTTGTTGCCTGATTGCTGAGGGTAGGACTTTCTTTGGTGTTGGTTGGGATCTCTCCTCTTTCATTTATGATGTTATTTATTTGGATCCTTTCTCTTTTCTTTTTGATAAGTCTGGACAGGGGTTTATCAATCTTATTCTTTCAAAGAACCATCTCCCAGTTTCATTGATCTGTTCTACTGTTCTTTTGGTTTCTATTTCATTGATTTCTGCTCTGATCTTTATTATTTCTCTTTTCCTGCTGGGTTTAGGCTTTATTTGCTCTTCTTTCTCCAGCACCTTTACTTGTAAGGTTAGGTTGTATATTTGAGACCTTTCTTGTTTCTTGAGAAAGGCTTGTATTGTTATATACTTCCCTCTTAGAACCACCTTTGCTGCATCCCAAAGGCTTTGAACAATTATGTTTTCATTTTCATTTGTTTCCACGATTTTTTAAAATTCTTCTTTAATTTCCAGGTTGATCCATTCATTCTTTAGTAGGATGCTCTTTAGCCTCCATATTTTTGAGTTTTTTCCAAACCTGATCTTGTGAATGAGTTCCAGTTTCAAAGTACTGTGGTCTGAAAATATGCAGGGAATAATCCCAATCTTGTGGTACCAGCTGAGACCTGATTTGTGACCCAGTATGTGATCTATTCTGGAGAATGTTTCATGTGCACTAGAGAAGAATGTGTATTCCGCTGCTTCAGGATGGAATGTTCTGAATATATCTGTGAAGTCTGTCTGGTCCAGTGTGTCATTCAAATCCCTTGTTTCCTTGTTGATCTTCTGCTTAGATGATCTGTCCATTGCAGTGAGTGGGGTGTTAAAGTTCCCTAGTGTTATTGTATTATTATCAATGTGTTTCTTTAATTTTGTTACTAACTGGCTTATATAATTGGCTGCTCCTGTGTTAGGGGCATAAATATTTATAACTGTTAGATTTTCTTGTTGGATATATGTTTTAACTATGATATAGTGTTCTTCCTCATCTCTTTTTACAGTCTTTGGTTTAAAATCTAATTTGACTGATATAAGGATTGCCCCCCAGCTTTCTTTTGATATCCATTAGCATGATAAATGGTTTTCTACCCCCTCGATTTCAATCTGGAGATGTCTTTGGATCTAAAATGAATCTCTTGCAGATAGCATATCAATGGGTCTTGCTTTTTTATCCAATCTGATAGCCTGTGTCTTTTGATTGGGGCATTTAGCCCATTTACATCCAGAGTAACTATTGAATGATATGAATTTAGTGCCACTGCATTTTCTGTAAAGTCAGGAATTTCTGTATATTGTCTCTATTTTTAATATTTCTTGTAGGGCTGGTTTGGTCATCACAAATTCTTTTAGTTTCTGTTTGTCCTGGAAGCTTTTTATCTCTCCTTCTATTTTGAGTGATGTCCTAGCTGGATAAAGTATTCTTGGCTGCATATTTTTCTCATTTAGTACCCTGAATATATCATGCCAGCCCTTTCTGGCCTGCCAGATCTCTGTGGATAGGTCTGTTGACAATCTAATGTTTTTACTCTTGTAGGTTATAGATCTCTTGTCCCAAGCTGCTTTCAGGATTTTCTCTTTGTCTCTGAGACTCGTAAGTTTTATTGTTAGATGTTGGGGTTTTGACCTATTTTTATTGATTTTGAGGGGGGTTCTCTGTGCCTCCTGGACTTGGATGCTTGTTTTCTTCCCCAGATTAGGGAAGTTCTCTGCTATAGGTTGCTCCAATATACCTTCTGCCCCTCCCTCTCTCTTTCCTCTTCTTCCGGGATCCCAATTATTCTAAAATTGTTTCCCTTAAGATATCACTTATCTCTTGAATTCTCCCCTAGGATCCAGTAGTTGTTTATCTCTTTTTCTCAGCTCCTTTATTCTCCATCATTTGGTCTTCTATATTACTAATTCTCTCTTCTGCATCATTTATCCTAGTAGGTAAAGCCTCCATTTTTTATTGCATCTCATTAATAGCCTTTTCAATTTCAACTTGATTAGATTTTAGTTCTTTATTTTTCTAGAAAGTAATTCTCTAGTATCTTCTATGCTTTTTTAAGCCTAATTAGGATTTTTATAGTCTTTATTCTGAACTCTGGTTCTGACATCTTACTTACATCCATACTGATTAGGTCCCTGGCTGTCAGTACTGCCTCTTGTTCTTTTTTTTTAGGTGAGTTTTTCTATCTTGTCATTCTATCCAGAGAACAGATGAATGAGAGAACAAAATACTAAGATGGCAACAATGACCCCAGAGAAATATACACTAAACAAATCAGAAGAGACCCAAAACCAAAAATAAATAAATAAATAAATAAATAAATAAATGATTTTTAAAAAAGAAAAAAAAAGTCAACATAATCAGACAGTTGAATGGAATAGAGCAATACATGTGTATTTTTGTCTGTTTGTTAGAAACCTAGATCCCAAAATTATAAAGAAGGAAAAACTTATATATGCACAAAAATAAAATTAAATACAATGAAAGGATAGAATGTAACTGTAAAAATGAAAATTAAAAGATGAGAAAAACAACAACAATAAAAAAGGAAGGGAAAAACAGAGAGGTGAAGAGAACAGAACCATACACTATCCTGAGTGTATTTTGGTTGGTTTGTTAGAAGAAACTACATCTGAAAATTGTAAAGAAAGAAAAACTTAGGTACAAAAATAAAATCAAATACATTGAAAAGATAGACTGTACCTGTAAAGGTGAAAATTAAAAAAGAGTTTAACAAAACAAAACAAAAAGAAAAGGGAGAAGAAAAGAGGGAGAGAATATGATCAGATAGGTGAAGAGAAAAGAACCACACCCTAGAGTCTGAGTGTATTTTGGTCTGTTAGAAGAAACTGCATCCCAAAATTGTAAAGTAAGAAAAACTTACATATATACAAAAATAAAATTAAATACAATGAAGGGATAGAATGTAACTGTAAAATGAAAATTAAAAAAGATTTTTAAAAAGAGTTGATAAAATAAGAAATTGGTTGAAAAAGGAAAGAAGGAAAAAAATAAAATTGAAAGACTAAAGAATCATGGGATTAAAAACATGATTTCTATATGCTGTATTCCCCTAGTGCTGGATTTTGCAGTTCTCAGTGATCAGTAAAACTTGGTCTTGGCTGGATGTTCTTGCTGATCTTCTGGGGGAGATCTTCTGTTGCTTTGATTCTCAAGTGTGTTTGCCCCAGGTAGAATTTGCATTGCCCTTGCCAGGGAGCCAGGCTGAGTAATCTGCTCTGGTTTGCTGTATGAAGCTTGTATTCGCTGAAGGCTTTCCACGCAGCTTTAGAGGATGAGAATGAAAATGGCCTCCCAATCTTTGGACCCAGAGCCAAAAGCTCAGGGCCCCACACCTCAGTGTTCCCTCAGGGAAAAGCAATCAATCACTCCTGTCTCACTGGTCTCTGTCCGCACTCCATGCTCACCCAGCCTGTGACCAAGTGTTTGTATCTCAGGCACACAACCCTGTTTCAAGTCTCCAAACCCTGTAGACTCCTGTGGCACACTCCTGCACTGCTCCTTCCAAGGGAGAAGAGAGGGCCTCACAGGTTCTGCCTCTTGTTGGGCCCCTGCTCAGAGAGCAGTCACCTGACCATGCTACAATTCATGGTTTATGGCAACCCCAAGCTAAAAGACTACTCCAGGGCTCACTTTTTGCAGCTGGCTTCCACTCTGATGCCTGGGAATTCTGCCACACTCAGGCACTCCCGGTCTTCCTGTGACCCCGAGGATCCTGAGACTGAACCATCCCACCTAGGATTCTGCCCTATTTAGTTACCTGAGTGCCTTTCAAGCTGGGACATCCCTCACCAGACCACACTTCTAAAAGTTCTGATTTTGTGCTCCACTGCTATATCACTTTCTGGTAGCCGGTTTATAGAGACTCCCTCCCCCCGAGGTCTATCTTCCCATATATCCCCTCAGATTCACTTCTCTGCACCTGCTACCTTGCAGAAAGTGGTCGCTTTTCTATTGGTAGAGTTGCAGCTATTCTTTTCTTAGATCTCTGGTTGAGTTTGTAGGTGTTCAGGATGATTTGATAGCTATCTAGCTGAGTTCCTGGGACCAGAGGAAACTAAGGTCTCCTACTCCTCTGCCATCTTGCTATTAACTCCCTGGTGTTTATTTTTTAATGAAGTGATGAAGTTCGTCTATCTAGACATACTCAATAATTTTGTCACATTGATAATTAAAATCTCCATATTAAGTAGAAAAATAATATTTGCTTATATCTATAAAAAATATTGGAAATGAGATTTAGGCCTAAAGAAAACTATAAAGTATGTGGTCACAAAATAAGCAAAAAAAATTGCAACATCTAGGCAGTTCTCTATACAAACTCATTTCCAAGTTCACTGAATTTAGAAAGGTAGTTTTGAAACAAAGTTGATGCTAAAATTTATGTAGGATTTAAAAAGTATCTTGTCAAAAGTAAACTTTTAAAAATATTGAGGGGGTACCTAATGCAGTACTAAGTTATGTCAACAGAAAATTTGCTTATTTAAAGAATTGTATAAAATTATATTTGTCTATAAGTTACAGTAAAACTGACTAAACACTAGTTTAAAAAGAACTTGGGATTAGAGGTTAGAATAGAAGTTGCTTTCAGAGAGGGATATCAATCAGGATGGAGACTTATGGAGTATTACACATATCTTGATATAGGTCGTGGTTACATATGTAAAAACATATATGGCTGCCTACATATGGTATACATACAAGTGTATATATTTGTAAAAAGCCACCAGGATGTATGCTTAAGATTCATGACCTTGATGTATGTAACTTATGACTTAGTTATGAAAAGGAAAGAAAAGAAAACAATAAAAAGGTACAGGAGTTTATGCAGTAAGTCTTATGTTGGGCATCACTCTCTCTGCTATCACAGGATACCACAGTCTCTGGGACTCTCTTGGACTTCTTAGTTGCATTATGGTTGCTGTAGCTACAGCTGCATGTCTGTGTTCCAGGCAGAAAGGAGGAGAAAGGTGGAAACTGGGTATATATATGCAAGTTTAGGGGAATCTGTTAGGAAAGAAAAGCTTTTTCAGAATCTGCCAGTAGACTTCTGTTGAGGTTTCATTAGCTAGTCTAGTTACATGGTCAAATCTAGCTGTAAGAGAAGGTGGGAAACATATTTTTCATTAGATATGTTTCTCCCTTTGAAGGGATTGGCCTCTGTTAATAAGAAAGGATAGAATACATATAGTGCAGACAATTAGTGCCTGCCATATCACAAATGTGTGATTTTATTTAAATTATTCTAAGAACATATTCTCTGAGTCAATTATAGATTGAATGTGTGAAATATACAAGTGAATAATTATAATTTCATAATGAATTTAGATTCATTATGTACTTGAATATCTTGAAATATTTCCTTGAAAATATTTTATGATTCAATTTTTAATCCTTTAAATTGGTTTGTATTCTGCTAGTTTGAACAAGTGATACTGTCTGTTTAGCAACAGCTGTTTATTTCCTTTATAAAATGTTGAGCAATAGCTAAGTAACAGGTAATGGCAAAAGCTAAAGGTGATACATATATGTGACATTGAGGCCAAAACCAAGTTTTGTGGGAAAAAAAAATTCTACCATGCACAGTGATCCTATAAATCCATATGGTTGAGATTCTAGTTTAAATCTGGTTGAAAAACTTTCTTAATTAAAAAAAATGCTTAAATTTTATTTATTTAAATTAACTTAATGCACAGATATATGGATAGAATTCAGGGTTGAAATGGCAATGAAAGTGTCTCAAACCAGATGACATAAAAAATAGGTTTCAGATTTATGCTTCCATATCATCTGCCAGTCTGGCAGCATAATTCCCAAACCTCTCGGCAGAAAATCTTTCATTTGAAGCGAGCTTCTGTTATGTGATCTTTCTCCCCCTGGCAGATGATGTGTTAAAAATGTACTATCTGGGAGATGGACCAGAGGCAGGTGCACAGGTTTTGATATGGAAGGCTTGGCAGGTGTGACCCAGAATGGAATAAATTCTCCTCAGAGGGACCCATTGAGATCAGATGTTCACCAGAAAGACAATGCTCAAATTATTCTAACATGCATATAATTATTTCTTAACGTGGTATTGTGACCTTGCTATAATTTGCACACTAGCAAATACATTTAAGCCATGTTAACAACATCTGAACTATATAATGTTTCTGGATCTGTAAAAACATGAAATTGCATTTCTAATCTTTTGTTGTACTTCAGAAATCAGTGAGAGAGTAAGTTAGCTACCTTGATTAAAAGGGAAACATGATAGTAACTAGAGTTAATTGTCTGCCCAATAAAATGCCACTATCTAGGCATTTTGCAACATGGCTTCAATTCTTCCTTCCCTGTGCTTCGCAGTCAATGCAGTTTCCCTTTCTCAAACACATGTCCTCTGTGCAGAACTCTCTCCCTTGACCTTAGACTTGGCTTTACCTCTATTTTCAAACTTCCTCTTTCTTAACGTGACAAAGATTTTCAATTTGGGGTGTAACTGGACTTTTACCAAGTGTGTTGTTAGCGTGTCACATGATGGGTATTCAGTATATATTTTAAAATTAATAAAGGAATGTGAAAATGAAGAAAGACACTGACCATATTGCAAGGTAAACTAGCCTCTCTTTTTGTATTCCTTTTTACTTCTCTGGAATGTACTAGACTCTGCTTAGTATTCAACCTAGGTATCATGCCCTATTAGCAAAAATTATTATGACCTTACATATGTTCTTACTTATATTTGCAAAAATAATTATAATAAACCCCAAATTATTTGGCATGCCATCATTAAAATTGTAGTTAAAACACTGGCAACAGGGCGCGTGGGTGGCTCAGTTGGTTAAGCGACTGCCTTTGGCTCAGGTCATGATCCTGGAGTCCCGGGATCGAGTCCCGCATCGGGCTCCCTGCTCAGTGGGGAGTCTGCTTCTCCCTCTGACCCTCCCCCTCCATGCTCTCTCTCTCTCTCTCTCTCTCTCATCGTCTCTCTCAAATAAATAAATAAAACTTAAAAAAAAAAAACTGGCAACAGGTTTCAGTAGCTCTTAATAATAGGCTGTGTAAAGAAGTTGTTGACGAGGGCGCCTGGGTGGCTCAGTTGGTTAAGCGACTGCCTTCGGCTCAGGTCATGATCCTGGAGTCCCTGGATCGAGTCCCGCATCGGGCTCCCTGCTCGGCAGGGAGTCTGCTTCTCCCTCTGACCCTCCTCCATCTCATGCTCTCTCTATCTCATTCTCTCTCTCAAATAAATAAATAAAAATCTTAAAAAAAAAAAAAAGAAGTTGTTGACGAAAGTTTGTGTTGGAATGCAAAGCACTAATTTTGTCCTTGTGATTTGTATAGAAATTTTTTTTAAAGGTCGGCAAATATTTGCATAAGTTATCAAAAAAGAACATTAATGTATACTTTTTTGTGTCTTTTCATCATAGAGTTAAGTTACTGTTTGTTCACTAAAAAGGGCAAACGTTTTTCTGTGACATTGAATAGATGTTTTAACAGTCAACTTCCAAAAATTAATAACTAGTATCTTTGAAACTATTTATATCTTTGTAAGAAACAACATTTGTTGGTATGTAGAATTGTGTTTATGTACATAAACTTGTGTAACATGGTTGTCATGAGAGTTGGATTTGCTCACTCATTTTGTGATAATTAACTGACCAAGCTAATTATAACCTATTCAGTCAGTATATAAAAACTATGTGTCTTCTCTATTAGGAATGTTTTCTTAGACAACTATTTTGCATATGCAAGTCAGAAATTAGCACCTGAATTTTAAAGATCAATTTTAAAAACAGCAAAACTCTCACTCTCCCACAGCATGGCATTTCAAGGTTTTTGTTGTTGTTAACAAAATACTAGATTTATGTGTCCAAAATGGCAAATAAATGTGTTACTTTGTTGCGGGACTTAAAATTTCAACAATGAAACTTAAGAAATTCAAGATTAACAAAAACTCAATTATACCAGTCCTTAACAGTTCTTCACTTGGCAGTGTGTCTCCTTTCCCATTTACAATCAGTTTTAAATTGTTCTTCTGTTCTCTTTCCATGTAATTCCAGCCTCCCCCCTCCTTCTCTTGCCAATTTGTCTGTATTCTGAAACCCAGAGTTGTGAAAAAGAAGAAAGAACATCTGCACTCTTTTGCTTTCCCATGTTTACTTCTGTTTTATTTTATGTTTACTTAGTTCCTCCTGTTTTGGGTTTTTTTTTTAAGGTTTTGTTTATTTATTTGACATAGAGAGAGAGCACAAGCAGGGCGAGTGCCAGAATTGGGGGGACAAGGGATACATGATAGTTTACTGTGGAGTGGATTTGTGTCTGTGGGAGAGAGAACCAGCATGGAATTAAGATATCTTGAGTCTTTTCTAGTAATGCTATAAGATAAACAAAGAGAGTTCTTAGATTTAAGGTACCTGAACTAAGGGAATTGCAAGAGAGACAAGTACAATAGGGACATATACATAGTTCATGAAAACTTCCCACAAGAATAAAGAACTCTGTCTTTAAATACCTACATCATCAGAAAGGGCAAAACCAGCTTGGAAAATTTTTAGCTCAAGTGAGAATTTAACCTCCCCTGTTCCTCTCCCTACTCTCCAAACGCTAATGTTGGAGAAACTTAGCAAGGCAAGAAACAGGAATGGCAATTATTTGCCTTTCCCACAGCAAGATTCCAGCCTAAAGCAGGCCCAAGCAGGGGAAGAGAAAAAATATATTTGGTCAAGTTTTGAGTTTTAATTATTACATGGGGCCAGGAATCACAGTTTTTTTTTAATTGAGACTGTTTCTGACTTAATATGATGGTAGTTACCTAAGAGTGAACAGAAAGGTTATGGATTTACCAAAGTTGAGATCTAACGACAGGATAAGATTACCTCCACTGAATAAAATTCAATGGGATGGCAGAAGAAATCAAATTGCATTTTGATGATAATCCATGTGTCATGTTTATTTAACATACCAGTTTCACATGCTTCTCCACTGTCTTTCTATACTACCCAGTAGAAAAATGTATCATAATATTTATTACTGATTTACTTGTCTGCTCACTTAGAAGATGAATGATAAGATAGAAACTCATTCTAAAGAAAAGCCAGTAATAGGAAAATAGTTACGCTTCATAGAAAGTTTCTATCAGGAATCAGGCTTGCTTGAAAGCCGGAAGAAAACACTGATCTGCAGACATTTTTAGTTGAAAAGAAAAAAAAAAACAAAAACATTTCTTGTATTTGTCAAAATGCAACAAAAAAGGAATTTTGAAACTATTGGCAGAAATATCTTTGTTATGTAAACATTTCCTAATACACAGCCTTTGCCTCAAGTATTCCTCAAGCAATTCTTCTACTCTCTTGTTTGAAATGCTCAAATCAGCAAGCATTCATCATTTGATCTTGTTATTTAAGTTATAGGGATAGATATACCAGACTGATTTTCTTGGAAAGTTTTATGATCCATATCAAACTTACTTTGAGTTTCAATACTACTGACAACAACAAATAGGAAAATGGAAAAATTAATGATGCAAGGGCTTCAACATTATAAGCAAGTTATTACATGTCTAAATCATTCTGAATATTTGAAAATGGATGTGTTAAAAACCAGGAAACAAAAAGGACTCTCTAGTTCTGTTAACCTATCTTATTTTGAGATGAATTCATTTTGAAATACAATAATGTTCTTCTAAAGGAAAAGTTGATCTTAAGTGAAGACTTATCTGTTGTAGGTTGAATTCTCCAGGATTAGAAAAACTGAGATGGAGTCAGGGATGTAAGATGTTTATTGGTGATTAACACCAGTGAAGGGCAGGGGAAGAAGCAGGAATTGGAAGAGGAAAAGTTAAACTGCAGTACAATCCTGACAAAGTCAACCCTGACAGAAGCTCTAGAGCAGGTATTGGCCATCATACTGCCAAAAAGTACACCAAATGGCTGAGTGATTTTATTTCCATCTTGCTTATTCAACAGATATGGGCTGTTTTGGGAAGGGTGCAACCTCTGTTGGCAGTTTTCTACAGCTATGACTGACCCTAAAATAGTTGACAACTAAAAGACTGTTTGCTAACTACCCTCTTTGTGTGTGGTCCCTGTTTCTTGATGAGGAGTGGGCTGTACATTTATGCATTATCTGTGTTATCTGCTACAAGTTTTGGATGCAGGAAGCTTAGTTAGCATAGACATGTATTTATTTGCTGAAGATGTTTCTGTGTTCAACATTCAAAATAATTGAGTATCATATTCCATGAAAATTAAGTCTTAACTATTCAGAAGTGTCTACTTGAGGGTTATTCAAGAAATGTATAGGTAAATCAGTCTTCTCTAACTCCCTAAACTTAAGGTGTTCATGTCTTCATGTTATATTTGCTTGATGAAAAAGAAATTGTAAAGATAAAAGTTTGAAAACAATTGAATATCGAGAGTATGTGTAATAGCTATGAGCCATTACTATCATATAACGTAATATATGCATTCTAAAAGTTACTGTGCTATGCAAAATAGGACAATAAAAGCTACATACCTTATGGAAAAAATGGAGTTAAAGACACAACATTCAAAAACTTCAATGAAACATTACTATGGTCTGAATGTTGGGCCTCCCTAAATTCATATGTTGAAACTCTAACCTCCAAGATGATGATATTAGGAGGCGGGGCAGTGAGGCAATGATTAGGTTATGAGGACAGAGCCCTCATGAATGGGATTAGTGCCCTTATACAAGAGGCCTGGGTGGCTCAGTCATTAAGCGTCTGCCTTCAGGCTCAGGTCATGATCCCAGGGTCCTGGGATCGAGTCCCACATCGGGCTCCCTGCTCGGCAGGAAGCCTGCTTCTCTCTCTCCCACTCCCCCTGCTTGTGTTCCTGCTCTCACTATCTCTCTGTCAAATAAATAAATAAAATCTTTAAAAAAAAAAAAAAGAAGCCTGAGATGGCTCCCTCATCCCATCCACCATGTGAGGACACTGAAAAGTGGCAATCTTCAACCTGGAGGAAGGCTTTCACCAAAAACCAAGCATGTTGTCACCCTGATCTCAGACTTCCAGCCTCCAGAACTGTGAGAAATAAATTTCTGTTGTTTTATAAGCTACCCACTCTCTGGCATATTGATATAGCAACCTGAATGGACTAAGACACCCACACGTGTGCGCACGTGTGTGCATACGCACACACACACACAGATGGGCCATGATAAAAACATTAACACAGTTTACTGTGTGAAATTGTTAGGAAAGGTACAAATACTACAACAAATATGGCACTTTGCCTTGAAAAAGACCTGAAGTTTGCTTGTGAAAGTGGTCATAGGAAGGGTTGCAGCTTGTGAGTTATAGATAAGTGATGGAAGAGGTTATCTGAGATCAGACCGAAAGTCATAACACCAAATGTAGATGGGTGTACCTCATTTCCCTCTCTCTACCTCCCTCTCCCTCCTTCCCTCTCTCATTTTCTCTCTCTCTCTCTCTCTCTCACACACACACACGCACACATGCACACACACACATGCACATGCATGTACTCACATGGTGTGTTTGGGTTGGGAGATGTTATTCTTGCATGGGTTGGTTCAGCTGGGTGCACTTTTATGAATTCACCTACTGTTTCTCACGGATGAAATTATGTATAAACAATCTCGAAATTTGTTCTATGCTCAAATTGTTCCCATTATTGGAATAAATTTGCATTTCCAAAACAAACCTTATAGCAGAATGACTGTACTTTTAAGACATGTTGTTTCCTCTTTGTTCTTTAATGGGAAGACATAGCTAATAATGTGCTAGGTGTTTTCACTTAACAGCCATTTAATCATTTCTCATTCCGTTTTCTGGGCAGACTTGAGAGGTAAATGTTATTGTTTTCACTTTTATAGATAAGGAATAAACTGAGAGTGGTTAAGGAAATTTCCAAAGGTATTACAGTCCATCAGTGGTGGGGCAGAAAGAAACTCAAATCTATCAAATTATAAAGCCCATGTTCATTGTCCAGATTACACTGTGTCTGCATTATTTAAACAAAGTGAAGTGTGAGGCAAAAGTGGTAATCTAAAAAAATTTCTCCACTTGTATGGATCTACATTTTAACGCAATATAGTTACCTATATTTTCATACGATATAAACATTAGCATACTATTATAATTTTTATGTTTCTTTATGTTGATTCTTAGCCATTTCCAAAGAAACTATTTCCATGAATGACATTAAATATTTTTCTGCTGAAAATGCTTTTCCTTATCTACCTAATTTACATAATTCTTGAAAGATAAGGAAATAATAGAAAACCTGTGGGATTGTGAAAGTCTTGAATCACATATATACATTTTGCTCAATTTTCAGACATTACAGATAAGTTTGTATGTTATACCGAAAAACACTATAAATAGAGCAATTTAAAACCCATCATTAATACAGCTCAAATAACTTGCATACCTCTCAATGTGTTATTTCTCATAATCTAATCTATGGAATATAACACCACTACTTTACAGCTAGCATCATTCCTTATATGCCTATGTGCGTGACTAAGAGACTTAGAAGGACTACTCTTCATTCCTTTGATTCCATAAATGATTGTTGAGATTTTGCTGCAGAGCCATGTCACCTCAGAAAACATTTCTTTCCTCCATATATGAAAGTACTCAAACATATGCTGCTTCCATAATTACCCTGCTCCTTCGCCAAAGGGTAGAAATTACAATTGGACGAAGTTTGGGGTCATTTAGAGTATACAATATCAAGTGTACAACTGAGACTTCTTATCTCAAAAATAATTTTAAACACTTGGCAACCGTAATATCCTAACTGATAAATTCATCTGAACAAATGTAGATATATAAGTATATAGGTATTTTTATTTTTATAGGTATATTTGTTTCCTTAAAAATAAAAATCTATTAGGTGGCTATAAGCCATTATTATCTTTGTGTGCATGTACTTTCACATATCTCTGTGTCTCTTTTTTTACTGTGAGTTTATGTTTCTGTATTAATGTATGTATATGTAATAACGATTATACAGATAACACACTCTTTTGAAACTGCTTTTCATCTATAATACATTATGATAATCTTTTATGTCAATATATTTTCAAATACAACATTGTTTGTACAGGCTGAATATTATTTCATTATATGGAAACATCAAAATTTTTAAGCAAGTCTGTATTTTGACAGTTACCTCTATTTTTAAATTTTTTAATATTTTGAACAATACTATGAAGAACCACCAACCAAAACTATAAATATGCACAAATGAATTCATACTCTCTTTAAGCTAAATACATACAATAGAATTTTTAGGTGAAAGGGTGTGCACTCCTTATGGTATTTGCAATTATTTCTGGAAAGACCCACCATAAATGGAACAAATATATTTCTATACATAAGAGACTTCATTCTGAACTTCATAACCAATAATAGGTTGTATAATGTTAAAAGTTATATGCATTCTTTGATTGTTTACTGTATGTGATGCTTTTTTGTGCCTCTTGCCTAGTTTTACCTTGAAACTTCACCTATTTTTCTCATTGTTCTTTTTCTAAGTTGATGTTTTTCTAAGTTAGTCTGTTTGAATTTGCCTATGCTAAGCATTTCATGTAAATGGAATAATACAATCTGTGATCTTTGTGATTGGCATCTTTTACTTAGCAAGTTTTCAGGGTTCAGCCATGTTTTAACATGATCACTGCTGCATTTCTTTGTATTGCCAATAGTATCCCATTGTATAGATATACCACATTTTTGTTTTTTGTTGGGCATTAGACTTTTTTCCCTCCACTTTTTAACTATTATGAATAATGCTCATATGAACATCTGTGTACAAGCTTTTGTGTGGAAATATATCTTGATTTTTCTTGGGTATATACCTAGGAGTGGATTTGCTGGATTATGTCTATATTGCACTTTTTGACAAACTGCCAAACTGTTTTCCAAAGTGTGAATGAGTGCTCAGTGTCTCGCATTCTCATGAAAATTTGTAATTGTCTTTTTTTTTTTTTTTTAGCCACCCTAGTGCATGTGCAGTCGTATCTCCTTACAGTTTTGATTTGTGCTTCCCTACTACTGATGTTAAGCATCACTTCATGTGGTTAGAGGACATTTATATATCTTCTTTGGAGCAATGTCTTTTCAAATCCTCAGTCAATTTTTAATTTGGGTTGATTGTCTTTTTATATTGAGTTGTGACCAGGTTTATATAATCTGAATACAAATCTCTTCTCAGATATGTGATTTGGAAATATTTTCTCCCATTCAATGGATTATCTTTTCACCTTTTTGTTGGTGCTCTTTGAAGCACAAAGTTTAGCTTTGATGTAGTCTTATTTATCTATTTTCTTTTGTTGCTTGTGTCATATCAAAGACACCATTGCCTAATCAGGTCAGGAAGACTTCCTCCTATGTTTTCTTCTAGAGTTTTGTAGTTTTAGTTCTTACATTTAGGTCTATGAACAATTTTGAATTAATTTTTATATGTGAAGTAGGAATTCAATTTTATTTATTTGCATATGGATATTCAGTTGTCCCAACACCATTTGCTGAAGAGACTTTTCTTTTTCCACTGAATTGTCTTGACACACCTGTTAAAAATCAATTGACTGTAAATGCAAGTGTTTATTTGTGGACTCTAATTTCTACTCTATTGATCCATATGTCTGTTTATGGCAGTAACGTACTGCCTCAATTACTATAGCTTTGTAGTAAGTTTTGAAACAGGGCTGCATGAATGTTCTAATTTTGTTCTTCTTTATTAAGATTGTTTTGGCTATTCTGAATAGCCGTATGAGTTTTAGGATCAGTGTGTCATTCCTGCAAAAAAAAGGCAACTGGGATTTTGAAAGAGATTGGGTTAAATCTGTAGATCAATTTGGGGATTATTGTCATCTTAACAATGTTATGTCTTTTGATCCCTGAACACAGTCTGTCTATTTATTGAGGTCTTCTTTAATTTCTTTTAACAATGGTTTTTAATGATTTTCAGTGTATAACATACCAAGTTGTACCATCTAGAAAGGTTTCTTTGTCAGTTACAGGCTAACAAAGACATGGTTGTGAGATCATGATGCAGCTTCTGTAAGCTTTGGCTAGAAAGTAAACCATACCGTTCTGTCGACAGCTTATGGTACATAGCTAGTAGGGTGACCCTACCTTAACAGCAAGGGCTTGGGAAATGGGGAGAGAATGGATAGAGGGCTTTCTGAGCACCTCTGACACAAAGCTAATGTAGGAAAGAAAGAAACATCAGGCTTTATTGCTCTGCAAGGGGGAAAAAAGATGAGAAACTGTGTTTATTCTAACATTTGTGTAACACGAGAGTTATATGCATAGATATGTTTGAATTTGTGTGGAAAATAAATGGCATGGTACAACACAAAATCTGGTAACCATATTTGCCTCTAGGGAAGTAAAGTTGAGAACTGTGGGACAGGATTGGATATGAAATTTACTTTTAGCTTTATGCCATATTTTACTTTTTGAACTTTGTGCATTTTATCATAGCAAGCAACATAAAAACTAAAACCTGATACCACTTTCATTAAAATCAGGAGCAAGCAGTGGATACACAGAAATATTTAATTTTATTGTAAAGACTCAAGATAACAATATTAGATAAGAAAATATACTAATAAATATAAATAATTAAAAAGAATATGTTTTTATTTGTAGATGACATGATGGATTTCCCAGAAGAAACAGGTTCTTAACTATGGAGAACAAAGTGATGGTCACCAGAGGGGAGGTAGGTTGGGGGGGATGGGTTGGATAGGTGATGGGGATAAAGGCGTGCACTTTGTTGTGATGAGCACTGGGTGTTTATGTTGAGTCACTAAATTGTACACCTGAAACTAATATTACCCTATATGTTAACTAACTGGAATTTAAATAAAGTTTTAAAAAATAAATAAATAATAAAAAACTATTATAGAATTAACTTTAAAATGTTGATAATTTCTCTAAATATAGGATATAGATTCAAAACCAGGTTTTCTCTTCACTGGCATTAACACTGTAAATTAAGAGCCTATGTAAATAATAATAACTATAAAATGTATTAAAATAAGTAAGAGTATATTTAACATATAAGTTAAAAGATCTACATGAAAAATAATAAAACTATTAAAAATATATAAACTAGATTTTTCCAACTATATCAACACATCATATTCCAGAAGAGGAAGGCTTAATATCATATAAATGTCAAATTTGAGAATTTAAATATGATTTGAAGCAATTCCCCTCAGAATTTTATTTGAATAATTTTAGTTGAGAAATGCTTTTACTAAACAATGGTTTTAATATTCAATAGAGTTTGAGAATAATGAAAAAATGTAAAAGGAGGGAAGTAATAGTTATCAGTTATCAAAACTTGGTTCAATGGTATAATAAGCAAAATTGTATTATGACAGAGAAATTAAATATATTAGTAGAACAGTAAAGAGACTGGAAATAACTATAAGTATATCTGAGACTTTGTATATGATGAAGGTAATGAATGCTTTCATTTCAGAAACGAAGCATAGCATAATACAATAAAATCACAACAGGCATATCTTACTATTTTTCTACAAGAGAATGATCAACCTCTATCCTACACTGTACATAGAGTTCTTTAATGGGAATGATATTTCCCTAAGCAAGGCAACAAACCCAGAGACCAATAAAAAAATACTGAGAAAAAATGGGGCGCCTGGGTGGCTCAGGCGGTTGTGTCCAACTCTTGATTTCAGCTCAGGTCATGATCTCAGGGTTGTGAGATCCAGCCCCACATCAGGCTCTGTGCTGGGTATGGAGCCTGCTTAAGATTCTCTCTCCCGCTCCCTCTGCCTTTCCCCACCCCTCATTCGCCCTCTCTCTCTCTCTAAAATAAAAAAAAGAAAGAAAAAAAAATATTGAGGAAGAATGGACCATGAATTAAATAAACCTCATTCAAATCATGCTAGTTTTTTCAAAAAACATCAAGTTACTTCTAGAAACC
Source organism: Neomonachus schauinslandi (assembly GCF_002201575.2). Taxonomy (NCBI): domain Eukaryota; kingdom Metazoa; phylum Chordata; class Mammalia; order Carnivora; family Phocidae; genus Neomonachus; species Neomonachus schauinslandi. Next base: position 67,364,121 of record NC_058411.1, on the reverse strand, counting down.
CATGTATAATAACTCTAAAGAAAACCTTCTCATGAGACTTTAATTTACATAAGCCAAAAATATACACATGCCATACTTGAATTTGTAAAAGGAAAAAAGTCTATAAAAAGAAGCTTCCATGTAGATTATATATCTAATCATAATAAGAGATTTATATATAAAACAAAAATGTCCAAACCATATTTATCTTTTTCAGTAAAGTTAAAATCAACCCATTGCAATATCATAGCACTTTATTTTAACTATACCAAAAATCAAAATAAATTTTGTTAAAATATAATAATACAAAATCTGTTTAGAGATGTTTATTTTGGCTTTGAATTTTGGAAACTCATTTTGTAACTAAAGTAATATTTGAGAAAGTCATTTCCTATCTTTGGTTTTAAATTCCAGTTGAAAATAAATTTAAACATTTTGTAGCTCCTGCTTCTCTGCCAGCCACAATGAAAGAAATATCAGTTGTGAAGAATCAACAGTACAGAATCAGATCACCCTATACATGCAGTCACTCTACCAAAGGTGATGCTGCAAGGTAGTGAGGAAGTAATGGTCTTTCAATAACTACTGTTGGGTCAGTTGCCTTTCTGTATTTAAAAAAAAAAAAAAAAAGGTAAATTACTATCTTACATCAAACATAAAAATCAACTCCAGAGGAATTGCAGATTTAAATGTGAAAAATAAAACTAAATATTTTAGAAGAAAACATGAGAGAGTATCTTCATAGCCATATGGTATGCAATATTTTCTTAAACAGGATGAACACAGCTTTAATTATAACCAAAATAAAAGTTATTAGACTACATTAAGATCAACTCTCTCCAGTAAGAGTGTGAATAGGCAGCCCACAGAGTGAGATATTTGTAATACATATATTTGCAAATGACTTGTCAGGATATATTTAAAGAACTCTTGGAAATCAGTAAGAAAAAGACAGAAAACCAATAGAAAATTAAGCACAAGATTTAGACAAGCACTTTTAAAAAAGGGTATTCAAATGGCCAACAAACATATGTGTTTAAATTCATTCATCTTCCGAAATTACAAAATGTAACTACAATATGCTACTATTAAAATGAAACAGAAGCCAATGTCAAATGTTGGTAAAGTTGTGGAAACATAAATTGATAAAATGACTTTGAAAACCAGTTTGGCACTTTTTATTAGCAGTGATCATTTGCATACACTATTCTTTAGCAATTCCACTTCTAAGTGTGAACTCGACAAATATGTACACACATTCACTAAATAATAGAATGTTCACAGCAGCAATGTATATAATATGTAAAAACTGAAACTACTTATATTCCTACCAGCAGCAGAATGGATAAAAATATATGATATATTCACATGTGAAATAATAATATATGAGACTGAGCATACTGTGTGAACGCCTTCACTGGTATGGCTGAACCTCACAAATATAGTATTGCATAAAGGAAGTCATACCCAAAAGAGTTCATACTGTTAGAGTCCTTTAGCATATAGTTCAAAAACAAAAGAATCTTCATTATATTAAAAGCCAAAAAGCAGCTTAAGTTTATTATGTGATTGCCTGTATGGGAGTCCCAGTAAAGTTGTTCTTTGATCTGGCTGCTGGTCACATGGGTGTGTTCGGTTTATGAGAGGTCACCCAGCTGTACTCCTATGATTTGTGCACTCTCCTTATATACCTTATTCCTCAATAAAAAGTTCAAAAAATATTAAGAAGTCTAGCCCAGAGTAATTTTGGAATATATTCTCTGCATTAACCTATTTAGTCATGTAGAGAGAGATACTAGAAGATTCCAAACTGAAAAAGGAAAGTAGAAACATTTGGAACCACAATCCACTGAGCATAATACAAATTTTCATTTCATATTGTGAAATTAAGTGGAAATTTTTGCTTCAAATTAGCCCACTATCTTTTGAAAAAAAAATTGTTTTGGAACTTAGCATTTCAGGCTTTCTTATTGATTCATAAATCCTTATGTATCTTGTGAGTGTTTGTGTCATCTTTTCATTAGCCATAACATATCTGCAGCAAGCCCATCCATCAGGACAGCAGATGTGCATAGTGTTATGCATTTAAACAATGATCAAAATGTAGGAAGGTAAAGCATAAATAAGTAGATAAGGCTTGTTATATCAGGGCTCCTACATCAAAACAATTTTTTGAATGGAAACAGTTCTTAATAATAATTTCATATCCTAATATATGGGGAAAATTCCATTTACTGTAGCTGCTATGGGTATGAATTTTCAATCTGATTTTCATATTAAGGCCACGGTGAACAGATTCTTTATAAAGATGAACTCAGTAATTCATTTCTTGGACCAGTCATAAAAACCCTATCAAACTTGACTAAACTAGAAGTAACAGTCACTTGCCTGGTAATCTGTATTCAATGTTATGTGATATATAGGTTTTTCTAAATCTGATGGCTCACTTAGGCCGGTAATCCTGGCTTTATATTTCACTACTAATAATGCTAAGAAATTGAATGAAAATAGACTTTCAGATCCAATCTTGAGTAAATAGATGTAGGGATTTTCTGAGTCTCCTTAGGCATTTAAATTCAAGTTACATCAAAAACTCATCAATATTTTCTATTCTATTAGTTATTAGTGTATGAATAAGGTTTGCCATCAGTTCCTTCATTTTTTCAAGAGCAACTCAGTGAAATAAATTCTTTGAATCTCCAATTTTCTTTAAAGTATTTCTAGGTATTTACAATTAAGGAATCATGATTCATTTTAAAACTATTGGGATTAAACAATTGGAATTTAAAAGGTTAATTTCAGCAACTAGAAAACAATACTAGCTTTTTAATGTGTTATTTTGACAAAGAATATATTAGGCAAATGTAATAAACTTGCACCCCTACAAATTAATGATTAATAATAGCATATGATGAACAGTAGCCCATGTCTTTTACATGTTGGTCAAATTTAAATTATATCTGAACTATTTTATGGTCCAAACCCTGTCATGTTGTTTCTAACTCGGTGTTTTTGCACATTCAGATTTTTCTGTCTTAATTGCCCAAACAATACCTTTTAGCCCAATTCGTCATTACCTTTTCCTTCCTGAATTGCCTTCATTTTAATGAAAAAATATTGTCATTCACCAAATATTGAAAAAAATATGAGGGTGAACATACCTCCTTGTTTGCCTTGGACAATCACTTTTGTCCAGGTCTAATTGTTAATACCTCATTTTACCTTCAAAAGTGTCCCATTTAGATGCCAAATTATATGGCAACATAATCATCTATGATTACCCCAGAGGTAATCATTGTGTCCTATGAATTTTATTTCTAAAATGTATCTGGAATCCAGCCTCTTCTCTCCATCGCTGCTGCCATCACTCTAGGTCAGCTACCAGACTCCTGGGACAGTTTCTAACTGCACTTTCCCCTTTTCCTCCTTTAAATCTTTTGTCTACAGTAGACCCAGAAATCTTCTTAAAGCAAAGCAAATGCCTATTTTTAGTTGTTTTTATGGCTCTTCGAATGAAATCTAAGATCTAAGTCCCTATCTGACCTAATCTTTGCCAGCATCTCTGTCCTCACGAAAAAAGAGCAAGGTGTGTTTGAGAAATCTCATCTTTAAGGTTTTTGTTTGTGCCACCACTTGAGAGGTCTTTGCCATTCAAAAAATCTAGAGATTCCCTTTTTATTCTCTATCATATTGCCATATTTATTTCTTTCATAACTCTTATAATAATTTGGTGAAAAATGGCTTTTTGCTCATTTTCTTTCTGTCTGTTCCATGAGAACAAATCGTTCACTAGTCCATGTTCAGTGGTGAGAAAAAGTCAGGCACATAGTGCTATTTTTGGCAACCAGCAAGTATATTTCAAACACCTAATTTCCTCTGAACCTCTTCTAGGTAATGGAGTATGGTGAGGAAGACATGTGCAATCTATACCCTCAAAACACATATTCCAGTGTAATAAAACTGACATACGGCTGTGAAGAACATAAAATTAGAGTAGTGTATTAAAGTGAGACCTCTGCTTTCACCTTAGGCTCAGAGAAGGCTTCAATGAGAAAGTGCTATTAGATGTGAGACCTACACAATGAGTAAGGGAGAGCTGTATGAAGAGACTTGCAAAAAAAGAAAAAAGAAAAAAAAGAGAGACCTTCAAGGAGATGGAAAAACTTGTACAAAGCCCCTGAAACCAGAAGGCGTTTGGCATATTAAAAACAGAAAGACGATGAGTTTGATGACCAAGCAAATAATTCATTCAATCTTTCATATAATTCAATAGATACTTACAGAGTATGTATGCCACTGATTGCTCTAGGCTTTTGGGATACATCAGTGAACACAATAAGGAAAAATCTCTACCTCTGGGAGCTTTGCAATTTTAAAGAAGGAAGAGTAAGTTATGATATTTAATAGCAAAATAACGAGGTATTTTAGACTAAATAATTTCTAGAGTCATTTCTGATACTCAAAAGTGAATTAAGTTTTGGGGCACCTGGGTGGCTCAGTCGGTTAAGCATCTGACTCTTGATTTCAGCTCAAGTCATGATCTCAGGGTCTTGAGATTGAGCCCCGCCTCGGGCTCTGTGCTCTGCGGGGAGTCTGCTTGAGATTCTTTCCCTCTCCCTCTGCCTCTCCTCACCACCCCCGCCCACTCTCTCTCTCAAATAAATAAATAAATCTTGAAAAAAGAAAGAAAGAAAGAAAAGTGAATTAAGTTTTTGTTTTTGTTTTAATTATAATACATTGAACAGTCTTCACATGTCACCTAAGGAACCAGAGAGGACTGTAAGCCTAGAACATGGATTAACTTGGTTCATTAGACTATCACTTCATTCTAAAGCAATGAACAGTTTCTTCCTATATGAGTTGTGTTTCCTGAATTGTCAAATATAATTTTATGTTCACCAGTATACTGAACTGTTATTTGAAGACCAGATACTATACTGAAGAGGCCTGCAAAAGAAGAATTTTTCACTTCAAAGAGCAGTGAAGGAACTTACCTTAGGTCTGTCCTATTTATGATACTGTTATTCCTTACATTAATGCCTATTGCTTTAACCAAAGGCTAATTGAATATAGCTAAATACTCTATTTGTTCTATAAGAAAAATATGACCTGTTTTGTTTGTTTGTTTTTCATAGGGGAGTAAATTAGTGGGCAAGGCCTGAAACCCTTTAGATCATAGGTTATGACCTGTTGGTCACAGTATTTTGTAATTGCACAATGTAAACTCAGACAATGCTTTGTTTTGATGATGTTATTTTTTTTATTATAGGCATCCATATTTTCTATTTCAGCCAAAAATAAATGGCTATCTTGCAGCAGGAAAAGGGATATAGCCCTTCTCATACAAAATGATGTCTAAAATCACCTTTTTTATTAAAATCTTGAATTAAAATCAAGATAAAGAAAGTATCTTTTCACTTTCTAGAATGTTCTGATATAATCCTATCTTTCTAAAACTATGAGAATAAGATTGTGAGTAACATGCTGATCAAATATCTGAAGTGTGTGACCCTGAAAAGACATAATGTAAGTTGGCTTCTAAAAATTATAATTTGGATTTAGGTTATATTAGTAGAAATACAATATTTAGCATAAAGGAGGTAATAATCCTGCTCTAATGTTCATTGATCAGGTTACCATTGTAGTGTCATGTTCAGTTTTGAAGAATATTCTCTATGATGTTTAATTTTATGTGTCAATTTGAATGGGCCATGGGATGCCTAGATATTTGATTAAATAGTATTCTGGGTGTGTCTGTGATAGTGTTTCTAAGTGATATTCACATTTGCTTCTGTAGAATGAGTAAAGCAGATTGCTCTCCCCAATGTGTGTGTGTGGGGGGGGAGTTGGTGGAGGGAGGAGGGCTTCATCTAATCCATTAAAGGGCCTGAATAGAACAAAAAGGCAGAAGAAGGGAGAATTTGCTTTCTTTGCCTGTTTTTGAGCTGAGACATATGTCTCCTCTTGCCTTTGAACTTGGACTGAGACTATATTGACTTTCCTGGTTCTCTAACTTGCTTGGGACTTCTCAAAACTGCATGAGCCATTCCTTATAATAAATTATATCTATCTCTATATCTATCTATCTAATCTCTATGACTTACTGGGTTTGTTCATCTGGGAACACAGATTAATACACTCTAAGAGTGGCAGTGGTAAAGTAAAAGTTATTTAAAGGGCATGTTCAGGATGGGTATGGAATATATTAATTGTGAAAAGTCTAGGCTAAAATAACATATAGATCCAAAAATTTTATAACTATTTCAAATACTAGTTTAGCTCTCATAAGAGAGCTATTTAATGATGTGAATCGGGTTCGGTTCCACATATTCATTTAGAGAGCCAGTCTGACAGAGACTGTACTGTTTTCAGTATGTGGGGTCCACAGTCAACTTGGGCATTGCCATCTCAGGCAAACAGAGGGGTAAAACAAAAATGCAAGAATAAAATCTATGAGTCTAGTGGTAGAGACAAACTCCAGAAATCATATAAAACCAGTGAGAGATTTCTCTATTTTGTACTTTGGAAAGGCTCCACAGATGATACAGAAGTTGAGCCTGATGGTGAAGTAACCTGCTTCAAGGGACCTGCTCAGGGCAGTTTCATAACATTTAAATCAAACTCCATGTGATTCGTAGGGATATTAATTCTCATCTCAATAGTAATCCCTCCCCCTCTCTTTTTTTAACTTTTATTCCCTATTCCATTAGGATGCCAAGTCTGTGAATATAGGGACTTTAGAGATTTTTTTTTCTGTTAAATCTTTTGTTATTAGTACAATGTCTCTAACATAGATGTTTTGAAGAAATATTTATCTAGAGTGTCCTGATGTCTCACTATATCCTAATACACACACATAAATTTCTGTTCCATCTGGTGACTGCTACTTGAAATATAATAGGCGACAGATGTTTCTATCTCCTAGATAGATGGCACCTCAAATCCTAATTCTCACAGATGAAACATTTTTAGTATAAATTAATGAGTTTAAGTGATTTCCATCAATCTCTTCCTTAAAAGTTTTTATAAGTAGCTTATTTGGAAAATTTCTGAATGAGGAGGAAGACATAAAAGAATTAAATAATGGATAAATAAATAATTAAATTAAAAGTAGGGCTTAGAAATCTTTGTCTACCTCTATTTAAACTGTAAGTCTTAGTTTGTAGACTTTACATTACGATATTACGTTGGATCAGTTCTTTGCCAGAATATAGAACTTAGCTCTCTCACTAGCAAGTGAGGACGAGAAGTAATTCAACTACTCCCTGTGTATGTCACAGTGTGTCTGTTAATCATATATCCTGTAATAATTAATGATAAATGAATGGTGCTGGGATATATTACAAATTCCCCATAGGATTTAGAACTACTACAAAGGAGCACTGAGTTGGTAAATAAACAGCAATGGCAAACTAAAAAAGTCTCTGATGTGCTACATGGGAGAACATCTTACCAGAAAAATACATGATGAGTATAAGTTTAAAAAAAAGCATACTAGGCTATTGAGCTTCTACTTGCCTTACTTTAAAAAAAATTTTTTTTTATTTAAATTCAATTTAGTTAATGTATAGTGTATTATTAGTTTCAGGGGTAGAATTTAGTGATTTCATCAGTTTCATATAGCATCCAGTGCCCTCCTTAATGCCCATCATCCAATTTTCCCATACCTCCCACCCTCCTCTCCTTAGCAACCCTCAGTTTGTTTCTTATAGTTAGGAGTCTCTTATGGTATTTGTCTCACTTGTAAAACAGCAAGTGACTGTGAGTTGATTCCAACCTACTTTTTAATAGTGTTTGCGGTTAATTCTCCCTTGGAAAATTTGGAGCTTTTTTTTTTTTTCTTAAGAAAACTACAGGTTATTAGTGAAATTTCGAGTGCTATTGGCTTCAAGTTGTTCTCTGTCAGCTGCCTCATAGACATGCTGTCCTTCATTTATGCAGATGGCACAGATGACCCACTATCAGTAGGATATTGCATCAATTAATGGCACATAATTGAGGAATAACAGATTGGGGTTAGGGGTGCAGTCCGGGAGTAGAGAGCAAAGTTTTCCCAGTCAGGAGTATACAGGCCCATATGGAAATTAAATATCTGACCTTGACTTTAATACCACCAGGATCTAATGGAGTTAACCATCTCTGTCACACAATGTCGTATAAATAACTGATATTCTTGTCATTATCACCCCATGATATCTGTTAATGTTATAAATCTCTAAGTTCCACTATTCAAATAATACTGTTTCCATGATGACATTTCTGAAGATACATTTTTTTTTTCATGTAGTACAGACTTAGCATTGTCCTTCTAAATTCTAACTCATAAGAGGTAATGCATAATGCTTGCTTGTTAATAAAATAATAGCTATCACATGTTGGGTTTTAAGGAGACTTAACACTATTGTCTTCTCCAGTGAAGTTCAGGAACCAAATGACAGATAAGACACAGGAGTCACTACTAATCTTCCCACATGGGGTGATCAGGCCAAAATGCATTTTTTCTATAGGCAGGCCGATGCAAAAGAGAGAGAACCTAGAAAAGGCAGAAACAGAGAGGCTGAGTTTCTTTATTCACCTTCACCAAGTAGGGTGAGGGATGAGGAAAAAAAATCAGATTTCTTTTCCTAAATTCCCTTGACAGGGAAACCTGGAGAATAGAGGGTCTCTCACTCCAAACACCATATTTACCTTCTCATAGCAGGTGTACAGAATGTTTGATAACATGCTAAGCTATTTACATGGGTGGTCTCACATTGTCTTCCAGGTATGTTGTGAGTCAGGCATTATTATCTGCAAGAATAGAGGATGGATCAGAGGCCCAAGGAAGTCAGTTAACTTCTCAAATATTAAGTGAGGGGTCATGATTTTGAATTCAGGACTCTGATTCCAAAGCCTATATTCTTTGTTTCTATAATTTTCTGCAAATAAGTTATTATATGTAATAGCAGCAGCCAGACGCTGGCAAATGGCATAAATATATTTCTTCTTTTTGAATAATTTTGTAACTTCAGATTTGCAGAAATATGTTCAAAGCTGCTAATAAGCTTTATAAATGCAATCTCTAGCTCCCTGCCCCTGTCCTCCCCCAATTCCCTTCCATTTTCTTGCCACTTTTCCACATTAAGAGATCCAGAGACAAGTCTAGGAAGTATGTTTTAGAGAAAATAAGCTCATTCCTCCCACCATTCAGTATTGCTCCAGATATTTATTCTACATACATTATGGATGCAAATATTACTATCTATCTTTCTATCTACCTACTTATCTAATCTATCATCAAACAATATATATATATTTATATTTTTCATCTCTGGTGATACTGCTCTTGTAAAAACATTGACCAACATTTGGAAAGTGAAGCTTACAGAAAATTATGGATTATAGTTCTTAGAAAAATTATTGCTGTACCCGGGTGATTGATTTTACTCAAAAACAAGATGTTACAAGTTTCTGTTGTTTCCCCAAACACTGTGGCAGTCCTAGTCAGAAGCTATCCCTTCTTAAAAAGTTATTGTGCATTGAATTCTGCTCTATTCTGCATGTACAACCATAAGTCAATTCTGTGTAATCACAACCTCAAGAGAGTTCAAATACTTCTCTGGGTTATTTAGGTGGGCTTGTATTTTCTAAGACTTTCCAAAAGGTAATATGCCATTCAGTAGGTAGTAAGTAGAACTATTTATTTGTCACTTGCAAGATATATTTACATATATGTGTATGTGTCTATGTGGGTGTGTATATACTTACATGTAATTTTACTATATTAAAAGTAATACACAGCATTACTTTAGTAATACACAGTAGTTATGAGTGGGTTTTTTTCAAATCAGACTCCCTATATTTCTCTTTATTCTGCTGCTTATGAAATTTGTAACCTTCAGCAAATTACTTCATATGTCTCTATGCCATTTTCTTCGTCTTTAAAATGCAGAAAACAATATCTTCCTAGTGTTGTTATAAACATTTCATGAGTAATGCAGGTAAAGCAAACCTTCAAACACTGTTAGGATAATACAACAGATGGAGGGGACATAAAAATTAAAGCATATGATTTCTATCTTCCATGACTTAAATCTACATCTGCTTATATAAACTGAAAAGAAAGAAGTTAGTGGTATATCTTAGGATAAATAAATACATCATATAATTGATAAAGGATGACAATATTTAAACTTCTTTTCATGTGCTAACAGCTTAATAGTCTTCTTCCTAAATACCTTTCATTTAATACAAGCATTTTATTAACAAAGCAATGTAAATTCATAAAGTACTCAAAAGTCAAAAGTTTGAAGGCTATCAGCACCACATGGCTTAAATGTAAGAAATGTTCACATGAAAATTTTTGTGCCTCTCACATGTTAGTTATTTTGGTTTTTAATATCTTTTATCATGTTCTATAAAAATATGGCACTTAATAGAGAAATAAGTTAATTTGAGGATCAAATTTCTGGCAAATTCCTCAAAGGCAGAACTTGATGAGGAAGGAGTCAAAAGAATATGCACTTTGTTGTACTGACTAGCTTGCTAAGCCAGATGGGGAAAGGGGGGGAAAAATGAGAACATGACATTATGCCCAAGCCTGGCTCAGTAACAAACAGGAAAATCTTGTCAGTGATAAAAACTAGAAAAAAGCAACGAAATTAGGGTGGTTCTGTAAGAAGAGAATTTGTATTTCCCAGAATGTTTTTCTGACAATCTGCAATGAGTTTGGTAGGCTTTTCTTTCTTTCTTTCTTTCTTTTTTTAAGATTTTATTTATTTGAGAGAGAGAAAGAGAACAAGCAGGCAGAGGGGGAGAGGAAGAGGGAGAAACAGACTCACTGCTGAGCAGGGAGCTCTATGCGGGGCTCCATCCCAGAACCCTGGGATCATGATCTGAGCTGAAGGCAGACATTTAACCAACCGAGCCACCCAGGCACCCCAGAGTTTGTTAGGCTTTTTATAAAAGTCACAACCTGTCCTGCTCAGTTTTTCAGGAGCCCTTTCCTAATAGGGTTAGGAAATTTGTATGCATATACAACCATTTTATAGGCAAAAAAAACACAAAGATAAAGCATAACAACTTTCTGGCATTTCAAATTCCTATGAATTTCATGCCTTTGAGCACTAATTTCTTCTCTTCTGAAGACTATGACAAAAGGACAGTTGCACAGTGTTTCTTTATGGCCTCTGGCCTTTCCCAGTTGTCCCTCACATGGAACACTAAGGCCTGTGTTAAGGATACTTACCATGCAATGGGTAAGTAATGGTAGAAAGTACTTTATTTACTGGCTTTTTACGTATAATTCAAGATTTAGGTATATGCTTCTAATGATTATATTCAGTAATAGTTAAAATGATTTGCTACTTGGAGAAAGTCTGTCCAATTCACTATATCTTCTATATTATTTCCCAATGAAAAGAACTCTTAGGAACCTAGAATTGTAACATTAAGAGAGATGATGATTGTTTTCTTTGCAGACCTATCATTTGGTGATAAAAGTAAATTCCTTTGAGTTTAAGGAATTTTAACATCCTATCATGTAATGCTTTGAAGTAAAAACCAAGAAGTCCTGATTTTTTGTTAAGTAATGATCTGATGATGTTAGTATGTTTTACATACTTCTTAGATTCTGCAATGAATTCTTGGGAAGTTAGCAATCTATAGCTATTCACAAATGAGAAATGAGAAATACAAGAAGACATTAATTTCCTAGGTTGTTGAGAGATTTAATAATTAGATGTAGGTATAACCTCAAAGCATATTGCCTGGAAACCCAATATATAGTGTCTAAAAAGTATTCCAAGTAAAGCTTAGTTCAGGACCTTTCCAGTAAATGGACATTTCTCTCCTCTCAGTAATCATAGACTCTTCACGGTCTCATGGTAACAAAAAAGAAAAAAAAAAAAAAAAACATGTCTTGAATAACTCAGGAGCTTTGATTCCCACTGACATTAAAAGAACTGTTGATGTGACATCTCAAATACTTCACACAAAATAATAACATCTATGCTCTATAAAAAGGAAGCAAAAAATAGGTTTTCATTGTAAAAAAGCCATTACAAATACTGAAACTGTATCATACATGACAAAATGGTAGACTTCTATTTTTTGTTTTAAATGGCAAATATAACTGTATTATTTCTGTATCCTTCTTTTTAGGTTATGTGAATATGGATAATACTTTGTTTGAGGGTGAAAGAATACCATCATCACAGTTATAGGTGAAATTATTAGTCATTCCAAAAAAGTCATTCCAAATATGGAGGAGCAGTTTAAGTGGGTGGTGGTAATACAAAGAGCGGATTACAGATATGGAAAATATTGTGATGATTATTCTCTAGGTTGTGGATATCCAAGTCTTTGGTATGGCCCTAATTTGAGGAGAATGCTGGAGTGTGGAATATACAAACAGAGTAATAAAGGGGGTGGGAGTGGAAGGTGGACTTAATAGAGACATGGCAGGAGGCATATGGGTACTAAACAATTGTGACTGAGCAACCCAATCTGATTTTCAATGAGCATCATTCCTTCTAAATTTGAGTAGATGATGAGCAGAAACTCATGACCTTCTGTGTTGGGCATAGGAATTACAGTTGTAGTAAATTCTAGACTTCAGAGTGGGGATCCAATTAAATTTGAGAGGAAATGCCAAAGTCCAAGAAAGTAAATTGGAGCTAACATAATGAAAAAGTCATTTACTTCCAGATGGATTATACAAATATGACAAATACCAGTTATAATAAGCACCACCATCTTTTCTCTTTGGTATGGCACGCATGCCTACTCATTCAAGTTTATCTTTCTATCCATCATATATGTTACCTTAGTTACCAAGGGACAGATTGCTACTTGGCCTTGCTCTGCACAAAGCACAGTATAACATTGTGGAAATACTTATTCTCCCCTAAATGGGGACTTGTAGCATGAACTAGCTATCAGACATGGTAAAAGATTAATGTCTTTTTGGTTTGCTTTCTGGTACAGGTTTTAAATTGTTCCCTCTTCTTTGTCAGCTTTTTTGAGTCTTTTTGTAAATCAAAACACAAAAACCTTGAGTCAAGATCTCAAAATTGCAATTCCATCTTTTCAATAATTTGTTATGTAAATTTGGTAATTCATCTCTTTGTGATTCCCTTTCTCATCCTAGAAGAGAAAATAATAACTGTCACTCACCTCCATTCTTCCTGACATTGTAAAGAATTATTAATGACTACAAAGCACTTCCCAAACAGAAAGCAATAGCAATAGATATTCTTTAAAATAAGTCTTTTTTCATAATACAATTTATACTGCCTATTTGTATTTGGTAGAGATGTTCATTTATTTATGATTTATTTTAAAGAAAATATTTTACAGGGGAAAAATAAATATCATCACCAAAGAAATAGTTAAAAGCTTCCAGCTAGAGTTTTCACTTTTATCCCTTTCTGTATAGACTATATGCAACAGTCAATACTTTCATTTAGTGATTTTCATAACATTGACACATAAATAAAAGGAGTTAGAACTCATATCTTGTGCGTATTTGACAAGCTCTAACAGAATTGTTTGCAAAATTTTATTGAAATCCCTGCTTTCATTTATCTTTGTTAGCACAAGCTCCAGAAATCAGTGGTATGGAATTCTTGTATAATTTAACTCTAAGAGAATTAAGTGTGCAGGTGTTCAGAGAATAGCCTATTTTTCTAAGTAAATAAAATCTTTTGGAAGAAAATATATTATTTTTATTACCTTATGAAAGAATATTCAATTGGTTTGATTCATTTCTAAAAGAACAAACAAAAATATATTGCAAAGAAGGAGATGAGAAACCAAGAGACAAAAATGCAATTAGTTGTCAGTAATCTCACGCACTTGAAATAGTATAAGAAGCTAAAATTGCTTGAACAGCTACAACAAAGAGTGTTAGAGCTACAGTGCTTCTTAAGGTTGCTATATTAAACAAGGGCACATTTAAGCTGTATTTCAAAGATTTTGATCTGTGAACACTTTTCTCCTTGTTGTGCACCATCACAAATTCATCAGACAAACATTCAGACTTTAGAGAGTGGAGGGAAACTTAGGAAAGATAGTCCTTAACCAACTGAGCCACCCAGGCACCCGGAAAGATAGTCCTTGTGAAAAACTTCAAGTGTTTCTCTTTCCACTTGTTAGGCTGGGCCTCGTGTAAACTTTCCTAGATAAATGAGTTTCAAGTGCATTTTGAAAGGTCTGTACAAAAGAAGTTTAGTACTTTCCATTTTAATGGCTTGCAGTCCTGATGGAAGTTCTTTCTTTTAGCCAACCTAAACTCTTTATGCAACATTTCAAGCTCACTTTTTCTTGTTCTGCCCTCGGTGGCATCGGAGAACCTATCAGCACCTTCTATGTAATAATCCTTCATGTAATTGAAAACCAACTTGTTTCCCCAGCCTATTTTCCAACTTAAATAATATTAGTTCCCTTAACCTTTCCTCTGAGATTCTATTTTCCAAGCTATTAATCATGTTTATTGCTTGTCCTTAAACCTTCTTCAAGTTTTCCAAGGTCTTTTTAACTTAGTGAGTCCAGGCTTGCACACAGCACTGTGATTATCCTAGGAGAATTGCTTCTCACATCCTATGCATTGTTCTTCTGTTTCTGTGTCCGGGGAGTTCGAATTGCTAATGCACCTTTGAAATGGGGCTCTTGCACTGTTGTTGCCATTGTTGTTGCCTTAATACTGCCAAATCCATCTTCTCCTACAGAATGATTAAGAGTTTACCTTTAAGTACACTACATCTGCCTTTGTTTAATTCTGAACCTTTCTAGTTGCAAAACATTTTTTATATTTCTTCTTCAAAATGGGGTCATCCTGCTCACCTCACCTAACAGTATTTGCTTGTTTGTTTTTTTCCAATTATAAGTGTTTGGGAGTTTAAGATATACATACAATTTTATATCAACAGAGTCACTGTTACCAGAATTAAAGCAGACTGACATTTCTTTATTTGGAAATGTTCTGCTTCATGTCTTTCAGATTTTATGTGTGATTCACTTTAACATGAAATAAAATTTAAAACAAGGGCACATATTCTTTGCATAGGAATCACCAAAATGCTTTTCACTTCCAAAATCATCATTGCTACCTTCCACAGAATTATTTCCTACAAATTTCTTAGTTGTATTTTAGACTTTCTACAGATTTCTTGGTTATATTTAGACTTTCTCCACTCCCACTATGGAACATATTTGGCTCCCATTAATACTTAGAGTCCTCAGCACATTGATTCCAACCTTTCTTATATTCTCCTCTCCATTTTTTTCCATACAAGAGCAATGGGAAATATAATTACACTTCATTTCCATCCTATATGATTTCCTTCATGCGATTCTGCAGATTTTTTTTTTACCATGCCTCACTTTCCAGTTTTCAGTCATTTTCATATGCTATAATAAAATATACATGCATTAAACATGCGGCAAATGATTTTTTCTCTATCAGTATTTTTTAAAAGCTAAATAGACCATCCATGCCTTTTACAAACACATCTATATAATGCAATGCATCATTTAAAAATGAGCCATATATTGTTAAGTTTGTCTATAACTACCTAATTCTGAAACTAGTTTAAAACCCATTTGCTTGCAGGAAAAAAAAAATGTTATCACCTTGTGAAAACAGAGGTGTTAAAATAATGAGGTATGATTCCTTCTTTGCTGTGGACAAAAATCTACTGAGATTCTGATTCCTTAAGCTAAGATTCTATTTTCCTTAAGAAGAAATAAAGATTTTATTGTTTATTCCTCACCTTTTTTACTTACTTTGATCAGTGCAAATCTTTTGGAATTTATGTAAACTAGAGATTCCTCTGAGTCTCTTTGCAATTCTGCTGAATATTACAATTCTTACTTTGACTTTAGGTCATAAACTGATCATATCTTTATGTGGCTGTTGTTTAGAGCATTTTGTCTTAGCTTGATTTCTAAGAATTTGTAAGGTATATGAAAGTCTTAAAACCTAAATACAAAGAGGTAAAATTGTATGCCACAACGCACATGTTCATTTAATCTTCACAATAATTGTTGACATTAAGCACTTAGGCATAGTGTTCAAATAGATTATCTCATGCATCTCACAACAAGCCACAGTTAGTTACTACTATCATCATCCCTGTTTTACTGAGACATGAAGTTTCCGGACTGTTTATAAAGGTGACAAATGGTGAAGCTAGGATTTCAACTCAGGTAATGAAACACCAGAGCCCATGTGCTTCTGACTAAACCACCCAGCACGACAGAATGGATGATTAAAATGCAATTGATATCAGAAGGCATACCTATCTGATCCATGATCAGCCATTCAATACGTCGTTTGTTAATTCTCTCTGGGGAGAAAATAAAGTCTGCATCAGTGTTTTTCTGCTGCAATTATTTGTTAGTTTTCTAAACGGTTTATTGTGTCATTAATCTTCAAAATACAGCCACACTTATTGTTTACATTCCTTTTTAATTAGTCCCACAATCATGACACACTGGAAAGGTTTAACCTCCATTTAAAAAAAAAAGATGGATCGACATTATATTTCTAACTCTATATCATTTTGCAAAATAATATTGTAAAATTAAAGCTTTTAAAGTAATTAAATACACATGATATGCTATAATTTTATTTATCAAACTTTAAAAGGAATCTCTTATGCTGAATATTTTTAATAAGCCATTTCTTGATTAAGAACTCCTGAGAATATTCTAATACTATGTTATAGTCCCAAAACCATCTACTTTTACCAAGATTGAATTCCTTTACTTTCCATTCCAAATCTAAGATCAGGCTAAACCAGTCCTGGAAACAGGACTTTTGTTCTCACTTTTCAAGTCCACATGAATTGTAAGTATGTATGTGAGGGAAATGCATGACCTTTTTTAGTCAATCTTTTAATTTAGACTATAATAATAGGGATTACTTTGGGAGTTGATGTGCACTGGCAACTCTATAGTGAAGCAAACAGAGGTAAATAATGTAATCACAGCAGCAGCTGGGTTTCGGGTATGCCAACAGTGAACTTAGAGCTTCCTAGGCAGCTGGGGCAGGTGTTAGTGATCTAAATGAGGTTGGTGGAATGACTTTTATTACTTTACAATAGTTCTGGCAACAAGACCTATGTTCCTGACATTCCAGTCCTGGTTCCCACTTTGTTTTCTGTGGTTTTCCAGGAGGTTTTTAAAAGTTTTATATCACCCCCAACAGCTTTACTACCACCTCTCTCTCCAGGCCAGATGAAGAAGTAATGCACAAAATTGTAGTACTTCATTTTGCAGTGGATGTTAGAAGCATAACCATAATTTAAACATCCTGCCAGTAGTTCTTTTATTAACAAAGTGACCCCAGACATAATTGCAAACACTACCCTGTTTTGTAATAAAAAGGATGTATTATCTTTTTCTCTAAACATTAAATCAACAAAATTGATGGAATGCCTGCCATGTATAAGACATTTTTATAATAACTATTAAGTAGTTTTCCTATCTTCAAGGAGCTTAAAGACAGTTGGGAAAGCAGACTATAAGCTATGAAATAAAACCAACAATAGATGTTAGCAATTGGCCAGCGCCAAATTAATGGTATAGATACCAAGTTCTATAGGATTTTCAAGGTGGTAGAAAGTATATAGGAAACTCACATACATGAACTCTGTGGACTTGGTAAGGCATAAAGATAATGAGAATTTAGATAAAGTCAAAAGAGGTATAAACATAGTGTAAAATTGGGGGCGCCTGGGTGGCTCAGTTGGTTGGGCGACTGCCTTCGGCTTGGGTCATGATCCCAGGGTCCTAGGATCGAGCCCCGCATCGGGCTCCCTGCTTGGCGGGAAGCCTGCTTCTCCCTCTCCCACTCCCCCTGCTTGTGTTCCCTCTCTTGCTGTCTCTGTCAAATAAATAAAATCTTTAAAAAAAAAAACAAAAAAACATAGTGTAAAATTGGCATCCATTCCAGTTTATCTGTAGCAGACAGCCTCTATTTGAGAACAATGGGAGATAACATGGGGAAAATAATGAAACAGTTGTTTAACAATAATTATAGTAGCAGTAATAATGATATTAAAATAGCTAAAATGTGGGCACCTGGGTGGCTCAGTCGTTAAGCGTCTGCCTTCGGCTCAGGTCATGATCCCGGGGTCCTGGGATCGAGTCCCACATCGGGCTCCCTGCTTGGCAGGAAGCCTGCTTCTCCCTCTCCCACTCCCCCTGCTTGTGTTCCTGCTCTCACTATCTCTCTCTGTCAAATAAATAAATAAAAATCTTTAATAAAAAATAATAAAATAAAATAAAATAGCTAAAATGTAGGTGCTTACTATGAGCTAAACATTATGTGTTTTCTTTGTGCTAAATAGCATCTGGTTTAATCCTCAGAACAGAATCAGGTAACAGTATGATTTTTCTGAGTCTTCCATATAAGGAAATGGAAGCTTAGGGAGAGCAAATACTTGTGCAAGGACATAGTCCTATTAACAAATGGAAATTCTCCCTTCCAACTTATTTATTTGTAGTTATGAATACACTTGCTCTTATGATTATTCCACAAAATATTTGTAATAGTAGCTCCATGTACTTAGCTCACGTGTACTAGGAGAAATTTTGTCTTAGGTTTCAGGCAGTTGCTTTAATTTGTTTGCTAAATTATATCAGTTAGGTTTATATTCAGCTATGGGTGAGAGAAACTAAAAGTAATTGTGATTAAAAGAAGGTAGAGAAGTTTCTTTCTCAAATGAAAAGCCAGAGGTAGGTTGTTCAGGGCTGGTGTTATTTTTTGTGGTGACAGTTATCCAAGCTTCTTTTATCTGTGCTCTGTTGTGCATGTGCTTAATTTCTAGGTTAATTTTGTGGTCAAAGGTGGCAGCACTAACTCTGACATTGATGTAGGAAAGACGTTAGGGTTTGAAGCTGGTGGCCAAGAAAGAATCCTTGAGATGTCTTTGGTGCAAAAAGGTGGTTTTATTAAAGCACCGGGACAGGATGCGTGGGCAGGAAGAGCTGCACTGGGGTCATGAGGAGTGGCCCATTATATACTTTAAAATTAGGAGGGGTTTAGGAATAGTGTAAATCTCTAAGGGATTTTGGAAGCAAGGTTTTCAGGACCTTGAGGGGGCTAACTATTGTTAGGAAATGTCATTTATTACTGTTTAATAAAACCTTAGTCATGAGACCCTTCAGATGTCTATCAGTGGGTCATATGCTTGGGGGATGATTGGAACAGGTATTTGGGGGGCAGGGGGTAGATAAAGAAAGTTTCCAAAGGAATTTTTATATGTTAAAGTAGACTACTAGGATCCTGGGGGTTGGGCTAAGATTGCCTTTTGCGCTTAGCAAAGTATTTACAAAGAGGCAGCTGAGTTCCTAGAGGAAGGTCACTCTGCCTATTTCAAGTACTTGTCAATGGGCTATAAGTAGTAAGGAAATTTAATTTACCTTTTGCCTTTGTTTCCCACATCAACATCACATACAAATTTCATGAGCAAGAAGCACAACACTTAGGTTTACCTCTCAATGGCCTAAGTGTTGTCACCTTTCTATATCTAGTTGCAAAGTACTGGGGGAAATGCAATCTTCAGGCTAAATGAAATGTATCCTACCATAAATGTAAGGCTGTATTTCTGAAGAATTTGAGCAATTGATTTTGGGGAACAAATATTCTCTGACAGATACCATTGTTAGGCACACATGGAATTTGGCACCACCTAATTGCTATAGATGAGATTTAATTTTCCAAATTAAAAAGATCTATACTAGAGTTCACCCTGTTTTTTCCCCTTATACTACTACATTTTATTTTCAACACAGGGGAGTAATTGTATTAAAGCACAGGTAAGTCATGTTACTTATCTGCCCTTAAACTTCCAATGGCTCCCATCTCACTAGAATAAAATCTGTTCTTCACCATGTCCCTAAAGGCCCTCCATGATATTGACTCTATCTCCCTGACTCTCTACCTATGAATCCCGGCTCACCATTTTTTAGCTACCTTGACTCCTTCTTATTTCCCAAATAAGCCAAGCATGCTTCCAAAGTAGGGCATTTCCGTGCTTTGAGAGATACTTTCCTTGACCACTAAGTCATTCTCAATCCATTAGCGTGATTCATTTTTCTTTATAGAAATGTCACCTCCTGGGTGGCTCAGTCCGTTAAGTGGCTGCCTTTGGCTCAGGTCCAGGTATCGAGCCCAGCATCAGGCTCTATGTTCAGTGGGGACCCCGTCTGCTTCTCCTTCTCCTCCGGCCCCTCCCCGCCACTCGTGCTCTCTCTCTCAAATAAATAAATAAAATCTTAAAAGAAAAGAAAAGAAATGGCACCTCCTAATTAGTATTAAGTATGAATTTATTTTTATCTCTTCCCATTAGAATGTAAACTCCATGAGAGCAGGGTCTTGTTCATCGTTAGTTTATATCCATTGCAATTTCCTTTTCCTTTAAATTATCACCATCTTGGGTGGCTCAGTTGGTTAAGCATCTGCATTCGGCTCAGGTCATTATCCCAGAGTCCCAAGATTGAGTCCTGCCATCAGGCTCTCCCACTCACCAGGGAGTCTGCTTCTCCCTCTGACCCTTCCCCCTCTTGTGCTCTTTCTCACTCCCTCTCTCTCAAATAAATAAAATCTTTAAAAAAATAATCACCATCCTTTTACCTATTCTTCTAATCAGATATAAATGACTAATATTTATTTTTTTTAAAGGTAACTTTTCATCACTGAGTTGTATTTTTCCTCAACCATGATACTTTAATTTCCCCCCCTCAAGAGAACATGTTCTTTATAATAGTTTTACTTTCTCTCCTCCTATCCACTAGTTGTTGTTTTTTTGTTGTTCCTTTTCCATGATACCTTTAGAATACATTTACTTCCTCCTTCTTGACCTTCATTTCCTAGCATTTTTCTTTCCTGATCATTCATGTCTGATAGAAATTTTCTTAATTTCTGATTCAGCAAACTTTCCTTAATATTGGTATTATATATTTTTAAAGAGACTATCTTTATTCATTAAATACCTATAGTCTGTCAAGGTTCACATCATACCACTATTTCCTCTGCTGTTAATCTTTCCCCATGTTGAGATCTCTGTTTTGGTTTCTTCATTATTTTGGGTGAACTCTTTCCTCAAGTACTTGAGTAATAAAGTTTCTCCATTTTTTAAATAACCCCTTATAATTTTCCCCCCTCCCATGCCAGGTATGGTATTGTTGGAATAAAATCTTTTTCTCTCTCATTTTCTCATTTTTTCTCTGGATTCATTGTTTTCTACATCCTATTTTTGCAAATGAGAAGTTCAGTGCTAGTTTTTTAGTTTTTTTGTGGCCCCTTGAATTTGAGTCATATGTTTTAAATATCATTAAGGGTAGAATCTCCCATTTGGTAAAAGGCAGAAAAATTAATCACTCTCTCCAGACCATTTTCAACATTAAGGACACCAACCTATTCACTCCTGTTGAAGTTCTCTTTAGATGTAGGTACTCAGACTAAGCTCTTCCTGATGTCTATTGCCTCCAGCTCCGCCCCAGCTTTCTACTGATTTTTTCCCCCAAGACTACTAAGGAGGGAATCCTTTGGAAATTTAATAGAGGTAATGCCACTACAAGTTTTCTAGTTTTAGCAGAATCCTGGCTAAGTAGATACAAGTAAATTGTAGTTAGGATTGGAGGGTAAGGAAGGTATACTTAGGTTTTCATATTCCTGGAATCCTTCAGCAAGAAAGGATCTCTTGTTAACAGCAGTATGTTGAGATTAAACAAGATATGGTTTTTCTCTCCTCATAGTGATTTCCAAACAAAACAATAAATTATAAAGTGTTTATATTGAGAATATTTACTTTCAAGTGATTAGATTATTAGCTATGGGAATTATTTATTCCATAAAATAAGCCTTTTGTTGGAATAATGAAAATGATTAAACTTTAGTTCAAAATGAAGGTAAGAACAAAAATAAATTTAATTGTTAAACATTGAGTGGGTACACTAATGTTATTATAAATCACTGTGACTTTTACAAGTGAACTTTGAGCAAAGAAAGGTTAACCTAATTATTCTGTTCTGGCAAGATTTTTTTTTTTTTATCTGAAAAGAAAGAGGTAGGAAATCTAATTAAGAAAAATTCATGGACTTCAGAGAAAGATAGTAGCGTAAGAATAGACTTACAAAGGTGTTCTTTAAAAATCTGACCTAAATGATTAAAAAAAGATGAAGATATTTAAAATTATTTTAGCATCATTGAAACTAAAAATCCTTTCTAACTATAAGTTTGAATCTCATGCAGTTGCTAATATTCAACCATTTTTGATCTACAAAAATAGTAATTTCGTATTGTTCAGCTTAATATCAAATACATCCTTAGGGAAAATTCAACAGACACACTATAACTTGATGACATATGATAGAAGAAATACAAAACTAATATTATGTAGAGAATTACTCATTGTTGTAGGAAGTTTTAAAAATGTAATAAGTATGAAGTTTTTCATGACACCACTACCCTATTATAATTTCTTAATTTTTATTAGTTGGCTAGATTGTTCAAAACATTTGTTTTTCTTTTCAGAAAGGATATGTGAATGCTATCTTTTCATAACTCCTGAGAATTTAAGAGTATATGTCTTATATTTCAGTTATATAATATGAGAAATGTTCTCCATCAAAACTTTGGACATAATCTTTGTTTTTCCTTCTTCAGAGGCAAATTCCATGGACAAAATAATTCTTTATAGAATCTTTTTTAATCCATTTGGATCAGCATGCCCGCTCATTAGGATATGTCTTAACCATTATGCTCTTTGTGTGTGTGTGTGTGTGTGTGTATATTGGATACTTTTTATCTAAATTTTCAGGCATTCTTTTATCTCAGGAAAATTTCATTAAATTTTGAAAGTTTTTTCCTGTACCCATTTTTTCTTTTTTTTTTTTTTAAGATTTTATTTATTTGAGAGAGAGAGAGAGAGAGCACAGGAGTGGGGGGGAGGGGCAGAGGTAGAGGGGCAAGCAGGCTACCTGCTGAGCAGGGAGCACAATGTGGGGCTCCATCCCAGGACCCTGGGATCATGACCTGAGCCGAAGGCAGATGCTTAACGACTGAGCCACCCAGGCACCCTGTACATTCTTTTCCTGTTGTCTTCAGAAATACTAATTATCTCTATACTGAATCTTAGTTTTCTCTCCTCCATAATGATCATCGTCTTACTAAATCCTTTTAATTCTACTGGAAATTTACTCTGATTTTCTGATTTTTCTCAAGTTTTTCATTTACTACTTTAAAGAATATTTTTACTGCATTATATATTCTCTAGCATTGCTTATAGCAGAGGAAATTAATACTGTTCAAATAATAATATAAATACATATGTATTTACAAACTCTGAAGAAAAAGTACATGGACTTTTAAAGTGTACATGAGAAGAATCTTACATTTTTCAGGTGAAATATGAGGAAAATTAATAGGAACTTACTAGCAAAGGTAGTTAGAAGAAAAGACATCTCCACACAGTGAGAGAATTGAGTGGAAGATCCTGAGATGGGAAGGATCACTTCACATTAGAAAAAATCCTACCATGAAGCTAGTGCTGCTAGACTACAGAGATAGAGTGGAATTCTTACAAACAGCAAGAAAAAAAAAAAAATAGGGCATTTGGGGCATTGTTTGTTTACTTAAATTTTAATCTAAAACCAATGAGAAACAATTATAATCAGGGGTATAATCAGACTTTAAGAATGTACCACTCAAGCTGCAGTACTAAGAATGAATCTGATGGAGGAGCAGAGGAGGATGACTATTTAGAAGTCTATTGAGGTAGTAAAGTGAGAATTAGTAGAATATAGAAATAGAACATAGCATAGAATAGCTCTATGGTATTAATGTTATTTTTCCAGTAGAGTTCAAATATCCAGACAAAGTCATAGACAAAATAAGTTTGATTTCATTCATATTTGAAATACAGACACATAATTATAGTGATAAAGCTTATGGAAATGATATTCCATAGAATCTAATCTGGCAAATACAGGTAAAATGAGAAAAGGATATAAACTGACACAAAAAAGGAAAGATTAAAATAAACTGGAGTTTTCAATACTTTGCAGATGGCTTATATAATTATCACCACAACACTGTAAGTTAAGTACTAGTATTATCCTAAATATATAGATGAGGGAAATAAAGTGCAGAGATATTAAGTCACATGTTTCAGCTTGGGAATTTGAGACATGGTATAAATCAGACAAAGCACAAAGAGAAGAAGAGAGAAGGAAACCGGACTGAACATCACATCTTTACTGGACAGCTGATATAGGCAACACATATCCATATTCCCCATAAACCACAGTGAGATAGTCTTGGTGTAGTTACAATTTTTTTCTCTTCTCAATTCTAGTAACTTCCCTTTACTTTCTCATTCCATTTTACTATAATGCCTTTTTTGGTTTCTTATTTCATACCTACCATGAACTATAAAAATTCTCTTACAAATCAAAGCAGTGGAATGTTTCTTCTGTTTTCTAAACTAAATGATCTTTCAAAGTGGTCTCTTCTTTTGCTGTTGTTGCTTTTTTTGTTTTTGTTTTTTAGCATACCGTATTCCTCTTCCATTTTGGAGAGATTCCATATTGTAGCTTTTCTCTCATATGACTGATACTTCCATGAGGCAGCATTCATGTAGATTATGAAGTATATGGTGCTTCATAACTCATGCACTGAGTGTGCCCTGCAATTGGTCTTCCCATTTTAATAAGAGCAATATAAAAGTATTTTTCCTCATCCCAACAGGCTGGTTTACTTAACTTTAGGGGTTCTTGCCTGAATATTGAACTATAAAATGGCTTTTTTAAATGTCATTTAGGGTTTAAGTGTACTAGGGAGAAAATTGGAGTAATAAGCAATCATAGTCTGAGTATACAGTCTCCACAGCTATTACCCTTCATTTATCAGCTCTTTTGCTTTATCATATCTATTCTTGGTAGAAAAGGGATGCTTCCCTTTCAGCACTCACACCTGCTCACCTGCTTCTTTGCAAGTTTACCCTTTCTCTGACACAAGGCCAAGAGTAAACCCTTTCAAGAGGTTATGCCATTGTGTCAAATATTTGTGTCGAACAGACTTAAACAAAACAAAAATTGAGGGACCACTAAGCCTTCTATTCAGCCCGTCTCCCTTGTTATTGAACTTCATCACAATTTAAAACATTTGCACTTTAAAAGGTACTATTATTTACTTTTCCCTGTAAGTACTATTTCCATCTTTGTACTTCTCCTTATATTAATCCCTCAAACTATGAAGTCCTTTCCTCTTTTCTCTACTGTAAAATCCTTCTTGCTCATTAATATTCAGATCAAATACCATTTTCTCTAAGAACACTATTCTGATTTCCAATGTAGAATTAAATAATTCTCTTTCCTCCCAAATACTTAAAATCATCCCTTAACACTGACAATTAGTATAGTACTTAATATATCCTACTGCATCTTAGTTTCTTTAAGTTACAAGCTGGTGGCCAACAAGCGTGTGATCCCTTGAGGAGAGATCATGTCCCTTTTTTTATTTTAATTTACCACAACATTAAGCATATTGGTTTGTTCATTGGTTAAATAATGATTCTTTTTATAGATAGCAAATAAATAAATCAATACAGCCAATACTTCTCTCTTACTTAACCGAATAAAAGAGTCTATATAAAAATTCAGTTTCACAGATATAACTGGAAATAGTGCCAGTCTCTACATTTGAAAATGATGCAAATCAACCTAAATTTAGACTGTTAAAACAAAACAAATTGTAAATAAATAGATGAAAATAGATTAAAAATAGATTAAATAGGTTAAAAAATGTTTCCTGGTCTTCTGTAACTGAAAGCTTAATTTAGGACCCCTATTTCTTGGAATCACCCTCAATAATTGTCTACAAAATGAACTGAATCTTGACACTGTGTAACACAGTTATCCTTGTACAATGGGATCTTTTGCTTTTCATGAGAAAAACATTGAAAACAAGCCAGCATTATGAGGAATTATGAATCATAAAGGTAATTCACTTTTTATTTGAAAAGCCAAGTAGGATTTATAAAATGTCCACTAGCTAAAATACAATTAAGTAAGCTAATTCTAGAAATGCATCCTAAATAAACAATTTAAGATGTAGACAAAGATTGATGTGTAAGATTGTTCCCTGAAATATCACTATGGCACCTCCAATTTGTTCTCCATCCTTCCTGACCCTGCTTGGACTTGGGATACTGACTTGTAAGGATTATATCAAAAGGCTCCTCTTGCCTGCTGGCTTCGGGTTAGGTTCAGTCTGTGAGGACCCTTGGCAGGAGATAGAAAGAATAGAAGAGTGAGATATCATAGTATTTATTTTGCTGATTCGTCCCCTATGAGGTCTCCTTAGCTAGGTGTGTCTTTCCACAGAAAGGCATTGTTCTTGAGGCAGCCCATTCTACAGCTCCCTTTTCTTTCCAGGTTTTACTAATCTCTTCTTTTCTCATCTAGCCCCAGTTCCAGATTTATTGCTTGTAATTTCCTTACGCTCCTTCCTTTGTATTATAACATTCCTCAAGTTGTTCTTAATTGTTTACCATCTGTTTCCTATAGAGACTCTGACTAAGACAAAATGTAAAAACTCTGAGAGTCAGGTCATGCTTCCTTATGTTCCTGTTCTCCTATTTCTGTGACCATAGAGACATGTGTCAAATGGATTCTCCAGCAGCTTGGATCCCTGACTGACTACATTGGAAGGAGGAGCCCCTCCTTGTCCTATTAGGACATGTAGTATACACTAAAAATAACCTTTTATAAACCACTGATATTTGGGGTGTTTCTTATGATTGTATAATAGCCAAGTCTATCATGATTAATAAACATTCCACTGTCAGGCAATGTTCTAAGTGTTGTGAATAAAATAAAAAACAAACCCAAGTTCCTGCCCTCAGGGAGTTTACATTCTACTAGGTGAGAAAGATAATAAAAAAATAGAGAATATGCTATCTATTTTTGAGTAATAAGTATTATGATGAAAAATAAGAGTAGAGGTAGTTTGCATATGTTACTATTTGTATTAGTTACCTAGGGATACTGTACAAAGTACCGTACACTTAGTTGCTGAAACAACAGAAATTTATACTCTCACAGGCTGTTAGTCCAAGATCAAGCTATTGGCAGCACAATGCTCCCTCTGAAATCTGTAGGGGAAAATTCTTTTTTACCTGTTACTAGCTTCTGGTGGCAGTCATCAATGCTTTGAATTACTTGGCTTGCATTTGCATCATTCCAATTTCTGCCTTTGTTGTCAGATGGCATTCTCCCTGTGCTTCTATGCCCTCTTATAAGGATACTGCTCTACTCCCATATGACCTCATATGGTCACATTTATAATGACCCTATTTCTAAAAAAGTTACATTCTGCAGTACTGGATGTTAATACTTCAATATATCTTTTTGGGGGACACAATTTAACACATAACACTACTAGGGTTGGTATCTCTAAATGCAATAATGTAATAATAGCTATTAAAATAAATATTCAAATGAAGAACATACTCCATTTGATATGTAACTATAAAATAATTTGTAATTTCTAAAGACCTCATTGCTATCATATAATATTTACAACAAACTACTGTTCTTCATGTTCCTATAAATATTTTTTTGGTTGTTACAACCACAATGTCCTCACCAAACTTTTATATGTAGAGAAGTGTCCTGAGAACTTTCAGCAGGACCTAATCTTTTAACAAGTTGAAAACATAGGAAATAATTCAACTTGTCCTGAGAATGTTTTGTTTTTATTTTTTTGGACTGAGTATCCCTGTGATTGACAGGATGAAGTGTTTAACTATGAAAAAGATCCATATTTCTTATTGTGACATTCATCACTGGGTAATTTTACTTTTATTGTGTCAATTGTGTTTTGCTTGGAAACAAAAATTCACTGAATATTACAGCATATAAATGTTAATACATCCTTAAGGATTGTATCTTCTGAATAATAAAAGCATATTTAATTGATACCTTTATCTATTAGAAAAGATCCAAGCTAAGTTAGAAGTTATTAGAAATGCACCTGAAAAAGAAATAACATGGAAGAAAAAATTAGGAAATTTTTATATATTTAAAACAAATAAATTGCATATTACCGAGACAGTATTCTTGGCTTGCAGTATGTTTTTTGTTTGTTTGCTTATTTCTATTAATTAGTAGGTTTTATTTATTAGAGCAGCTATAGTTTACAGAAAAATTCAGTAGAAAGTATAGAGTTCTCATATACCCTCCCCCTTTACATCCCCCCATTTTTCTATTATTAACATTTTGCGTTGATGTGGTGCACTCATTATAATTGATGAACCAATATTGATACATTGTTATTAGCCAAAGCCCATAGTTCAAAGTTCACTCTTTTTTTTAAAAGATTTTATTTATTCATTTGAGACAGAGAGATACAGAGAGAGCATGAGCAGCGGGAGAGGCAGAGGGAGAGGGAGAAGCAGACTCCCTGTGGAGCCTGGAGCTGATGTGGGGTTCGATCCCAGGAACCAGGATCATGACCTGAGCCAAAGGCAGACGCTTAGTCATCTGAGCCACCCAGGCGCCCCCAAAGTTCATTCTTAATATAATATAGTTCCATAGGTTTTGCCAAATGTGTAATGTTATGTATCCACCAGAGAGTATCACACACAATAGTTGCATTGCCTTGAAAATCCCGTGTTACACCTGTTCATCCCCCACCCCCACCCCACGCACATTCTGGCAATTACTGATTTTTTAACATCTCTTTTTCGCTTTTTTCCAGGAGGTCATATAGAATCATGTAATAGGCAGACTTTTCAGATGCTTCTTTCACTAAGCATTATGCATTCAAGATTCTTCCATATCTCATGACTAGACAGCTTATGTCTGTTTAATTCCTGAATGATATTCCACTGTGTTGGGGTTAATGTAGAGCATGAAATCATAATACCTGGCTTGCTAAAATGTAACACAGAGGCCGCTGGGGTTGAGGGAAGGTTTTGGAGAAGGGTGTAGGCTTTTGGAATGCCAAGGCCTGCTTAACCACTAAGCGCTGGAATGCCCCAGGGAGTTGCCTTCCCCGAAGCTGTCCTAGTGCAAACAGCTGTCCTGGGATCTAAGAGATGTATGCATTGTCCCTTAGGCTATGTTTAGCAGAACTCGTGGAACGTGCAGGTTAGCATATCGCATTTTTCCTGTAAACAGATCCTCCCAGTTCCAGTAAGACCCCTTTTCACACATCCCGTGCTTGAGTAACAGTGATAAGGATTTGTGATTCTCTTGAAGGACCAATAAAAGCCAGAGCAAAGAAGATCAAAGGGTCTTCGTCTCTGAGTGTTGACCCCCCCCTTGCCTTCTCCTCTCTTTCACGTCAAAGTTTGGAGTCATCTTTCATCCGTTGGTAGTTGGTACAGGGGTTGCTGGCCATTCCCGGCACACTGTATGGATGTACCTGAGTTTATTCATTGTTTATCCTTTACCTATTGAAGGACATCTTGATTGCTTCCAAGTTTTGACAATTGTGAGTAAAGCTACAATAAACATTTTTGTGAAAGTTTTGTATGTATGCATGGTACAGTATGCTTTTTCTTTGTTCTTAAATAATGCTATATTAAACCAATCTGCAGCAAGCATTGCATTGCTGGCTGGTGTTGGTTCCTAATCCTAAAAGCAACTTGTTGTTATAATTTTTGAAGAGAGATTTTTTTACTGCCAATTTTGTAAAATAATATACTTTTCTGGCCTTGACATAACAATGTACTATGGGTTCACTTTCTGTTCTTAATAGGTCAAGAAATTAGACAGCAACCATATCCTTAGACCAGCATCCAGATCACAAGAAGGAAAGGGAGAACATTTCCAGAATATATGCTTTGTATCAGAAATGATGCTAAGAATTACAGATCTATAATCTCTTTATGTGTCGATATAGTAAGGAGATTAAGGTAGGGAAAGTAATGAAGTAATGCTAGTTAGTTCATTTTTTAAAAAGTAACAATCTATATTCAAACTCAGTTTACTTCCACTGGAAACCTGCTGTACTGAAAGAAACAAACAAAAAAACTTTAGTTAATTCAAATAATTCTTAATTACGTACTAACTATAAACCATATGAATCATTATACAGTTTGTTTTTTCTTTAATGTATCATATCATATTCAAACCATTGTATTGCTGCTATTTTATATTCTATTCTATTTTATTTTTAGTAAAATATTAGCTGGTCAATTGGAATACCAGAAGGTGAAGAGGTGTGCCTTGGGTGGCTCAGTCATTAAGCATCTGCCTTCGGCTCAGGTCATGATCCCAGGGTCCTGGGATGGAGCCCCACATCAGGCTCCCTGCTCTGCGGGAAGCCTGCTTCTCCCTCTCCCACTCCCCCTGCTTGTGTTCCCTCTCTTGCTGTCTCTCTCTCTGTCAAGTAAATAAATAAAATCTTAAAAAAAAAAAAGGTGAAGAAGGAGAAAACAGAAGAAATAATTGAAGTAATAATGGCTGAAAATTTTCCTTAGAAACATGCTAAATACAAACCCAAGGAGCTCAGAGAACAGCAAGCAGAATAAATGCCAGATTCTACACTTAGGCATATCATATTCAAACTTAAGAAAAGCAAAGACAGAGACATTTGAAAGGAGCCAAAAGTAAACAAAACACCTTGATATAGAGAAATAAATATAAGAATTACAGTGGACTTCTCATCATAAACCATGGAAGCAGTAAGAGAGTGGGGTGAAATATTTAAAGTGTTTAAAGTAGGGGTACCTCTTTGGCTCAGTTGGTTGAGCTGCCGACTCGGTTTCAGGTCAGGTCATGATCTCAGGGTCAGAGATGGAGCCCTGCGTGGGGCTCTGCACTCAGCAGAGTCTGCTTGAGATTCTCTGTTCCTCTGCCTTTCCCCCTCCCCCTCTCACAGGCTCTCTCTCTCAATAAATAAAATCTTTATAAATAAATAAACAAAAGTAGCAAACCATAGCTATGTTCAGTGAAATTATCCTTCAGTAATGAGGAATAAATAAAGACCTCAAACAAACAAAAACGGAGATGCTTAATGGCCAGTAAACCTTCCTTAAGAAATATTAAAAGAAGTTTTTCAGGGAGAAGAAAAATTATATAGGTCAGAAACTAGATCTGCCTAAAGAAAGGAAGACTATCACAGAAGCAATAAATAAAGGTAGAATAAAATCTTTTCTTATTCTTAATTGATCTAACAGATAACATCTGGCTTAAAGTAACAATAATAATGTATTGGGTGATTACAGCATATAAATAAATGAAATAAATGGCAACAATGTCATAAAGAATGGGAAGGAGGAATTGAGAATACTCTGTTATAAAGTATTCATATTATGCATGGAGTGATATTTGTGTTATTTGATTTATTTGAAGTGTTATTTGAAGGTGGACTGAGATTAGTTAAAACTGTATATTAGAAACCCTAGGGCAACCACTAAAAAATATTTTTAAGTATATTAGCATTCTAAGGAAAGAGATGCAGTGGAATCATGTAAAATGTCAATTGAAACCAGACAAGGCAGAAAAAAGGGGAAGGGGCAGAACGAATGTATTAATAGAGAACAGCTACAAACATAGTAGATCTCAATCTAAATACATCAGTAATCACTTTAAATGTACATGGTTGAAATACACCAACTGAAAGACAGATATTTTCAGAACAAATAAAAATATAAGATCCAACATCTAGTTGGCAGGTTTCCCTTTATTTATTTAATAAACTTAACTATCATTTCAAATCTAATTCCTAAATTTAAAATAAAATCTCATGTTGATGAATGTACTTTGTCTTATATAGTTCAATGATATTTATACAACTGATCTTTCACATTTAAAAGCACAGCGTATATGTGACACAGTAGTCTTTCTTGTGGCTACCTGCTGGGAGCTTACTTTAAATCTTTTCCCTACTGAAATTCCATGAGGGTCATGGATTGCAAAAAATATAAATATATTCATATTGAGGTAAAAATAAAGCTTATCCCTAAAAAATGTCTACATATCCAATTTTTACTTGCTCTTCTATAACAAATTCTAGAGAGAATTACTTTTAGAAAAATCACATAAATTTTAAGAAGCTCTGAGCCTTTAAAATATGAGATTCCATATTTTGTGTTTATTCTGTTGTTTACAAGAACTACATATTACTTTTATATTTTTTCCCTTATGTTTAGCATTGATCCATGGTTTCTGTAACAAGTGAGGTAATTTATTTAACAAGACATTTATTCAACAAAGTTTGAGTGACCACAATGCACATATAGAAAACTGATCAACTAGCTCCTTTCTGCTTTTTTTTATTAAGTAAATACTTATAACATATGAAGAATGACAGAAAGTAATGTGAGAGAAGGAATATGAGGGATAGTTGATTGAAGAGAGATATGTTGGAAAATATGGAATTGGTTAATGTACAATTCAATAGTTTTGAAACCTACTTGCTATTCTATGCTGAATCGTGTGTGAATTTTATCAAGCTAAAGTGGTCTTTTGTGCCAGAAATGATAGTGTAGAAATAGTAGAAATGTTTTGTATTTCTAAGTAGTAATAATAAGAAATAGATAGATCTCTTCTTTATAGTTAAAAAAAAAAAAGTCAATAACACCCTAAATCTATAGGCACACCAGTGTGTCTGATTTACACCTTTACAAAGCATTCACATTATTGTCTCCTAGAAATGATGATTATTGAGCCGATGGAAATGTGATGGAAATAAGAAAAGGGACCCTTAGTCATAGGCACATAAGGGGAAACACATAGGTGACAGAATACAGACCTTGGCCCTAAAGTCTGCTGTAGTGCCCAAGTCTCCCAGTTAATGTTTGACTTCATTGGTGTTTTTATGAAGAACAGCAGCTAATTTAAGTACTAGAGACCATTTGTTTAGGAAAAGCATCTTCAGTGCATGCCAATTCTATGTAAGCTTCTTTATTGACCTCCTTTCAAGCAATGAGAACTTTCTGGAAAAGAAAGATGCTTTTTTGGCAGATTCATGGAACGATCCACAGTTTATAGTTGTCATTGTTCTCTTACAACACCCATATTAATACTCAGGTAGAAAGTAAACCAAAAGTCAACAGAAGTAGCTGAAAGCTAATTTTATGCTCAATTTGGGCAAACTTATGTAAAAATTGATACAGTAACCATGACATCTAGAAAAAATAAGTAATTGGAAAGAACATTTGACAAACCTAAAATATTATTATGGATTTAATTTTTTTCTTTCAATTTATTTAGAAATAAAAGCCAAACACATCATCCACAGTAACCACATAGGAACTAATTACATTGAAATCTTACATTGACCCACCTAGCTGACTGAGAATGAAGAGTCAGAAGTTCATGCCAGAAACAGAAAGACCTTGAATTTCTTGGTCATATAATAATCTGAATTTCAATCAACTTGGAATCATAGGATGGGGCTATCATTCAATGGAGAATATTGAAACTAGTTTTCTCACTTTTGCAGTGATTTTATACAGAAGAAGAAACATCATTTACATAAGTTTCTACATATGAAAATACATTTTGCTTGTGAAATCTGTACTATTTTGCATTTTGCTAAGTATATTTAACCACTTGACAAAGATAGAACAAAAGCTATATTTTGATTTGTCTTCTGTCTTCATAGATTCTAAAGGTTGAGGTAGGATTCAGAAAAAAACATAAAGCACTTTGTGAATTTGAATGTTGTATTCTAAATAAGACCAGGCTGATTTGATCTTGCTCTTTGCTGTTCTAATGCATTAGAGTAGCAAATTAAAGTTTCTATTGCTATAAAGGATAACTAATTATTGCCAAAAAATCTGTCATTTTTTTCAGTGGTTGCAACAACCTTTAATTATCAGTACAAGAAAAGCAAGTTATTTCCCACATGTGAAAATATTATGTATCTTAGGAGTTTTATGCATAAAAAATGATTAAGTATAATTCAATGAGTATTTTGATTTAAAGAAATAAAAATGAACAAAGAACTTTAGACTACACTTCTGATATAGGTACACTGCCAAAATATTAGCAATCTGACTTAAAATATATTTTCATCTCATTATATAATAAGCATTGCACATCTCCTATGCAAAAGATGAATTTGTTGGGAATAATGCTTTGAAGGCATTATTTTATTTCTCTCCTTCTAGAGTAGCTATTCCTTCCATTCTTATAGGTAGAAATTGATTTATTTTATGCAGAAATGCAAACACTTATTTCTAAATGCTATCTGAAAAAAATTATACTTGAATATATATCGTATTGTTATTCAGCAGGTTTAAGGTACTTCAGGTGTATAAACTTATATTCTGTTATAGGGAAAAGATATTTTTCAGATTTAGAATTGTGGGAAGATGGCAGCAGAGTAGGAGATCCTAGGCTCATCTCATCCCATGGACACAACTAGATAACTATCAAATCATCTAAATATCCCAGAAAATGACTTGAAGACTGACAGAACAAACTGCACAACTAAAGGGAGAGAAGAGGCCACATCAAAGAAGGTAGGAAAGGCAGAGACATGACTTGGGGGAGAAACGGATTGTGGATGCTACGGAGGGTAGTGAACTGTGGTTGCAGAGAAGGGTGAGAGAGAGAGAAGCACACAGGGAAATGCACAAGGAAAACATTCCCCAAAGCTGATGGCTTAGAAAAGGAGAAGGGCTGAATTTCGTGAGTTCTTACAACCAGTGGGACTTAAAGCCTGGAGTTTTAAAGATCAGTGGCCTTGGCTGGGATAGAGCTGGGAGGGTAGTGCCCTGCTCTGGGAGAGAAGGCAGGCAAACAACCTGGGGGCAGACAGCATGGAAACAGCGATCTGAAGAATGCCTGGGGTACATATTGGGGGGAGTTTATTCCTTCTCAGAGCATGTCCCTGAGAAAAAGTGTTCACAGAGATGACTCTCCAGGAACAAAGTTGCTGACCAGCACCATTATCCTCCCCTGCCCCTCAGCATAAACACAGAGCCACCTGCTGGAAGCAGCTCAGCACAGACACTGGCTGCCTAACTTGCTTACTCCAAGCCCCACTGGTGCTCTGGAGGAACTACCCTTCTCAGTCAAAGTTGCCTCAGTCCCATTGAGGTGGGCCTCTCCCTCAAGACCAGCACCAGCCCCTGCCCACACCACCTCTCCCCACCAGAGGGTTCTGCAGGGCCCCACTTGTGATGGACTTGTTGCCAGGTCTCATTTCACAAGCAAACAAGAACACACCTAGTTAAAAGTCATCACATTCAGGCCAGGGACCAAACACTGCCCATAGCAGACAAGGAGAGCCTCTGCAGACAACTGCACTGAAGGACAGAGCAGCAGAGCACACACAGCACACACCAGAGATACTCCCTGAAGCACCAGGCCCTAGGCACTCCATGACCTCTTCTTCATAAGGCCAGTACTTTCAGGAGCAGGAAACATAACTGACTTTTCTAACACAGAGAAGAAAGCAGAGACATAGACAAAATGTCAAGAGGAAGGAATTTATCCAGGTTGAAAGAACAAGATAAGGCCATGGCCAGAGCTCTAAGTGAAAGGGATATAGTAACATACCTGATGGAGAATTTAAAGCAACAATCATAAGGATAATCACCGGGCTTGAGAAAAGAATAGAAGACATCAGGGTGTCCCTTACCACAGAGATAAAAGAGTTAGAATCAATCAGAGATGAAGAATGAGATAACTGAGATTGGAAACAGGTTTGATGCAGTGAACAGCAGGCTGGAAGAAGCAGAGGAACAAATTAATGACCTAGAAGACAAAATAATGGGAAATAATGAAGCTGAACAAAAGAAAGAAAAATTATGCAACACGAGAATAGACTT
Organism: Neomonachus schauinslandi; assembly: GCF_002201575.2. Taxonomy (NCBI): domain Eukaryota; kingdom Metazoa; phylum Chordata; class Mammalia; order Carnivora; family Phocidae; genus Neomonachus; species Neomonachus schauinslandi. Next base: position 67,328,353 of record NC_058411.1, on the reverse strand, counting down.
AGAGAACTCAGTGACTCCATCAAATATAATAACATTTGTATTATAGGAGTCCCAGAAGAAGAAGAGAGATAAAATGGGGAGGAAAATTTATTTCAAGAAATAATAGCAGAAAACGTCTCTAATTTGGAGAAGGAAAGAGATATCCAGATCTAGGAGGCATAGAAAACTCCCATCAAAATCAACAAAAGCCAACACCAAAATATACTCTAAATTTGCAAAGTAGAGTGATAAAGAAAAAAAATCTTAAAAGCAGCAAGACAAAAGAAGTCCTAATTTACAAGGGAAAACCCATAAGGCTAGCTGGAGATTTCTCAACAGAAAACTTGGCAAGCTAGAAGAGAGTAGCATAATATATTCAAAATGCTGAATGGGAAAATTTTGCAGTCAAAAATACTCTATCCAGCAAGGCTATCATTGAGAATAGAATAAGATATAAAAGTTTCCCAAACAAAAACTAAAGGAGTTTGTGACTAGCAAACCAGCCTAGCAAGAAATATGAAAGGGGACTCTTTCAGTACAAAGGAGATATCAAAAGTGACAATGACAAGAAAGGATCAGAGAAAATCTCCAGAAACAAGGACAAAACAACTAATAAAATTACAATAAATACATATGTATCAATAATTACTTTGAATGTAATTAGACTAAATGCTCCAATCAAAAGACATAGGGTGTCAGAATGCATAAAAAAACAAGACGCATCTATATGCTGCCTTGTTTTAGACCTAAAGACCCATGAATTGAAAGTGAGGGGGTGGAGAAACATCATGCAATTGGATGTCAAAAGAAAGCCAGGGTAGCAATACTTACATTGGACAAACTGGACCTTTTTGTTCGTGTATTGTTTCTATTCTGGTTTGGTATTAGGGTAATACTGTCCTCATAGAATGATTTTGGATGTGTATATTCCCTATATTTAATTATCTGTAAGATTTTGATAAAGATTGTTATTGTTTTTTTTTAAATCTTTGGTGAAATTCACCAATGAAACCATATAGTATTGAGCTATTCTGTGCTGGCAGATTTCTTATTCCTAATTCAACTTTCATTCTTGATATTGGTCTAAGAAGATTTCCTATTTTGGGAGTTCAAGATTCATAATTCAATCTTGGTAACTTATGTGTTTTTTAGGAATTATCTGGGTTTTTTTTAAATCTAAATTATCTGATTTGTTAGTATATAATTGTTCATAGTAATCTGTTATCAAACTATGTATTTCTATGGTTATCTGTTGTATTGTTTTCTATTCCATTTCTCATTTTGGTTTTTGAGTCTTCTCTTTTTTTTCTTAGTTAATGTAATTAAGGCATTGCCAATTTTGTTTATTTTTTGGAAAAAACTGGTCATTACTTTCAATTTTATGCTATTGTTTATTCTGGTCTCTGTTTCTGGTTTTTCTTTGTTATTTCCTTCCTCTACTAAATTTCAGCTAAGTTTCCTCTTTTTCTAGTTCCTTGCGATGTAATGTTGTTTATTTGAATTTATTTATTTATTTATTTATTTTTATTCTTATGTTAATCACCATACATTACATCATTAGTTTTAGATGAAGTGTTCCATGATTCACTGTTTGTGCATAACAAACAGTGCTCCATGCAGAATGTGCCCTCCTCAATACCCACCACCAGGCTAACCCATCCTCCCACCCCCCTCCCCTCTAGAACCCTGTTTGTTTTTCAGAGTCCATCGTCTCTCATGGTTCATCTACCCCTCCGATTTCCCCCGCTTCAATCTTCCCCTCCCGCTACCTTCTTCTTCTTCTTTTTTTTTTTTCTTAACATATATTGCATTATTTGATTCAGAGGTACAGATCTGAGATTCAACAGTCTTGCACAATTCACAACACTTACCAGAGCACATACCCTCCCCAGTGTCTATCACCCAGTCACCCCATCCCTCCCACCCCACCCCCCACTCCAGCAACCCTCAGTTTGTTTCCTGCAATTAAGAATTCCTCATATCAGTGAGGTCATATGATACATGTCTTTCTCTGTTTGACTTATTTCACTCAACATAATACCCTCCAGTTCCATCCACGTCATTGCAAATGGCAAGATCTCATTCCTTTTGATGGCTGCATAATATTCCATTGTATATATATACCACCTCTTCTTTATCCATTCATCTGTCGATGGACATCTTGGCTCTTTCCACAGTTTGGCTATTGTGGACATTGTTGCTATAAACATCGGGGTGCACGTACCCCTTCGGATCCCTACTTTTGTATCTTTGGGGTAAATACCCAGTAGTGCAATTGCTGGATCATATGGTAGCTCTATTCTCAACTTTTTGAGGAACCTCCATACAGTTTTCCAGAGTGGCTGCACCAGCTTGCATTCCCACCAACCGTGTAGGAAGTTTCCCCTTTCTCCGCATCCCCGCCAACATCTGTCGTTTCCTGACTTGTTAATTTTAGCCATTCTGACTGGTATGAGGTGGTATCTCATTGTGGTTTTGATTTGGATTTCCCTGATGCTGAGTGATATTGAGCACTTTTTCATGTGTCTGTTGGCCATTTGGATGTCTTCTTTGGAAAAATGTCTGTTAATGTCTTCTGCCCATTTCTTGATTGGATTCTTTGTTCTTTGGGTGTTGAGTTTGATGAATTCTTTATAGATTTTGGATACTAGCCCTTTATCTGATATGTCATTTGCAAATATCTTCTCCCATTCTGTTGGTTGTCTTTTGGTTTTGTTGACTGTTTCCTTTGCTTTGCAAAAGCTTTTTATCTTGATGAAGTCCCAATAGTTCATTTTTGCCCTTGCTTCCCTTGCCTTTGGTGCTGTTTCTAGGAAGACGTTGCTGCGGCTGAGGTCAAAGAGGTTGCTGCCTGTGTTCTCCTTTAAGATTTTGATGGACTCCTGTCTCACATTGAAGTCTTTCAACCATTTGGAGTCTATTTTTGTGTGCGGTGTAAGGAAATGGTCCACTTTCATTCTTCTGCATGTGGCTATCCAATTTTCCCAACACCATTTGTTGAAGAGACTGTCTTTTTTCCATTGGACATTCTTTCCTGCTTTGTCAAAGATGAGTTGACCATAGAGTTGAGGGTCCATTTCTGGGCTCTCTATTCTGTTCCATTGATCTATGTGTCTGTTTTTGTGCCAGTACCATGCTGTCTTAATGATGATAGCTTTGTAATAGAGTTTGAAGTCCGGAATTGTGATGCCGCCTGCTTTGCTTTTCTTTTTCAACATTCCTCTGGCTATGCGGGGTCTTTTCTGGTTCCATACAAATTTTAGGATTATTTGTTCCATTTCTTTGAAAAAAGTGGATGGTATTTTGATGGGGATTGCATTGAATGTGTAGATTGCTCTAGGTAGCATTGACATCTTCACAATATTTGTTCTTCCAATCCATGAGCATGGAACGTTTTTCCATTTCTTTGTGTCTTCCTCAATTTCTTTCATGAGTATTTTATAGTTTTCTGAGTACAGATCCTTTGTCTCTTTGGTTAGGTTTATTCCTAGGTATCTTATGGTTTTGGGTGCAATTGTAAATGGGATCGACTCCTTAATTTCTCTTTCTTCTGTCTTGTTGGTGGTGGATAGGAATGCCACTGATTTCTGTGCATTGATTTTATATCCTGCCACTTTACTGAATTCCTGTATGAGTTCTACCAGTTTTGGGGTGCAGTCTTTTGGGTTTTCCACATAAAGTATCATATCATCTGCCAAGAGTGAGAGTTTGACTTCTTCTTTGCTGATTTGGATGCCTTTGATTTCTTTTTGTTGTCTGATTGCTGTGGCTAGGTCTTCCAATACTATGTTGAATAGCAGTGGTGATAGTGGACATCCCTGCCGTGTTCCTGACCCGAGGGGGAAAGCTCTCAGTTTTTCCCCATTGAGAATGATATTCGCTGTAGGTTTTTCATAGATGGCTTTTATGATATTGAGGTATGTACCCTCGATCCCTATAGTCTGAAGAGTTTTGATCAAGAAAGGATGCTGTACTTTGTCA